>NC_056731.1:1824148195-1824168195 GCF_019279795.1 Protopterus annectens | reverse complement strand
ATGTACATATATATATATATATATATATATATATATATACATATATACATAAGAACACTCATACATATACATATACACAGCAATGACTCCAAGTGGCTAAGCTTCTGATGTCATTCAAAGGGGATCCAGTATCTGTCTGCCTGGGATGACATGATTGACAACAATGATGCTTTGCCAGAGATGGTCTGCACCTGTTGCCCCTGGGATTCAGGTTACTGGCTGCAGCTCTTGGCACCCCCATAGTGCCTTATGTAGGCAAGGTTCAAAGGACAAAACCACCACCATAACAGATACAAGCATGCAAAACTGAAGGTAAGGCTACTCAATGCTAAACGTCTGCACCTAAAAGAGCACTCACTTGAGGCACACCTACAAATGGGGAACATCGATATCTGTGCAGTAAATGGGACCTGGTTCAATGCTCCAGAGAGCACACCTGTAGTACCAGGCTATGTGGCACACCCCATCACGGAGGGCTTTTAATCCAGAGGAAAGGGGGTAATTGTCCCACTGTACTCATCCCTCATTACATATATCTCATATATATATATATATATATATATATATATATATATATATATATATATATATATATATATATATATATATATATATATATATATATATATATATATATATACACCTGAATATATTTGTCATTGTATAGATGCGTGTGCATATGTGCATCATTGTAATGTGTACTCCTTCCACATTGTACATTCCCTACGGTAGAATGACATGTCTGCTTGATATAGGTTCATATGTTCATAGATTAGTACTAAGCTAACTGCACCTGCAAGCCATTTTAAGCCTAGCCAATTATCCCCTGTGAGATTCAAACCCTGTACCTTGTGTTTGTAAGGCAAACACCTTAACCATTAGGCCACCCTCCCAACCCAATGTTACAAATATTACCCTGACAGTTTACAGGTGAATTGGCTTACTGTTAAAGCATTGTAGCTGTAATGTAGAGTGTCCTCGAGTCAGGAACTGCATGTGCTGGATATTGGATTGCACAGCATATCTGTTAGGGCTGTGGAGGGGGACAACATAGCAGTAATTACCAGGTATCCCTCATTTGTGCTCCTACCCCCATTAACAATGCATACGGTCTGTTATGTTGTAGTGAGTGGTTCAGGATGTTGATCTCATGTGCCTCTGTGTATGTATGTATATATATATATATATATATATATATATATATATATATATATATGTATATATATATATATATGTATATATATATATATATATATATGTATATATACACACATACTATATATATATATATATATATATATATATATATATATATATATATATATATATATGTATATCTACATAATTATATATGTAAACCCCATATATATATGTATACATATATATATATATATATATATATATATATATGAACATATTTATCTAATGATTATTTGTGAGTCATACATATATAAACATATAGCTGTCTATCTCTCTACATTTACAGATATATATTTGTCCATATGTCCATGCATGTTTGGCTCATAATTTTGGCCTGTATCTCATTCTCATGGCAATTGACATGGATGATCTCAGGATTGAAGCCAGTAACTACTGATGACACCTCTGTGTTTCAGACTTCAGCTCCTTCAAACTATGTGTTTTAATACATATATCTGTTTAACTAGCAATGTTTTAAGTGTATGAGAACAATAATTAACACATATCCCTATTTGTACCCATGTTTTGGCACATTTTGTCGAGAATTCTTGCATTAAGAGGTTGTATGGATTGATATTACTACATGTCCTGTAATTTTGAATGATTGTGCTGGATGATATGTTTGTGATAACATCAGATTTATGTATAGCTGTCATGGCTTTGTGGTAAATCATGTCTCTGTGTTGCAGGGTCCTGGGTGCAAGCCTTGCAGAGGCTGTTTTTTTTTTTTTGCTGCTGGGCAGAACACGGGCCGTTGGATACAGAGTGATTAAGGCACTTTAAAGCAGTTGTAAGCGGGTTTGCGTGGGTTTGCTCAGAGGTAAGTACTGCTGACTTCCATTTACAGTGTCTTACACTCAATTAGCTTCTAAATTGCTTAACCTATGTGGGCAGTGCTTACCCCTGCACAAACAGGCTTAAACTTGCTTACAACTGCTCAAAAGTGCCTTAATCACTGTGTATCCAATGGGCTGTGTTCTGCCCAGCAACAAAATAAACAGCTCCGGCAAGGCTCAAACACAGGACCTTGCACACCATACGCAAAGTGATTTACAACTAAGCCATGCCAGATACAAATAAATCCTATTTTCAGAAACATATCATCCAGTCCAGTCATGCAACAGTACAGAGAATGTATATCAACATCTAGATGTATGTGTGTAAATATATTAATATCTAAACAGGTATACATATCTATATATGTATATATATATATATATATATATATATATATATATATATATATATATATATATATATATTTCTAAAACTATATACATATATATTAATATATATGAACATATATACATGCAAATATCGACACAAGTTATATATGTGTATGCAGATATATATCTATGTAGGTATATATGGGCATAGGTTTATATATGTAAGCAGATATATATATATATATATATATATATATATATATATATATATATATATATATATGTATATGTATATAGGTATATATGGCCATACATCTGTAGATAGCAATGGCAGATTAACAAAAACAGATATGTCCACATGCACCGTTAATGGGATTGAGAGGCCCCACACACTATACATCTTGTACGAATAGGCATCCCCCCCAGCCAAACATGCCCGCCCTGCAATACACTACCAAGTATTGCAGATCACATAACCAGGACCTGACACAACATGGGCACAAGATGTTAACAGTACTAAATCCCACCTGTATGATGTCAGGCTGGTATTTGTAACATATCATGCAGTACAGTCTAACTCTCATAGGAAATGTAAAATGTGGAAGCCATCAACACCCCCAAGATACAGATACACAGACACAGATATGCAGATATATATATATATATATATATATATATATATATATATATATATATATATATATATATATATATATATATATGTATATATATATATATATATATATATATATATATATATATATATATATATATATATATATATATATATATATATATAGATATATAGATGGGTCAACTTCTTTTGACCTAACTTTCATTTGCCTGACACTCAATTCCTTGAGACCAAATGACTGAAATTTAATTTGCCTGACACTTCATTTGCCTGACACTTCATTTGCCCGTCAAGTATTATTAGCAAGAAAATGGAATATGCCCCCTTTCCCACTGCAGTGCGACCCTGGAGTTAGAATATATAGTTAGGGGGTGTGGGGGGGTACAGCCCCCCACAACAGGGGGTGTGGGGGGCGAAGCCCCCACTTACTTTTCTGTTACTAAGCAATATTACATCAAAAGTTAACAATATGATATGAAATGAAGTGGGGGGCTTCGCCCCCCTCACCCCCCCATTGTAGCCCGAGCCCCACCGTATGTGTGGGGGATACTACAGCAGTGGACCGATGGCAAGCAATGGCAGTGTGATATACTCACAGCCCACTATGGAACAATCCCCGACAGCATGTCATATGTGCAAAGCTTGGTATGTAGGTGGTGGACAGAGGCTAGAACACAGGCACAAATATGGAAAACTGTTGCCATACACTAAGCATGTTGCTGGTGTTACAGGATAGTCTGCAACATACCCTTAGTCTGGGAACTGAGGTTAGAAACAGAAATGGATGTAGCTATGTACTGTTAGCACTCAACACACACACTGCCAGTGAAATATCTGACACAGGACCTGTGTGGTGGACAGACAACACATGATAGGCACACCTCTGGCCACCAAGAAGATAGGCCCACAGTTGAGAGCTATGCAGACAGACTGCATTCCAAGGTAAACTAGTATGTACACACACTCTGTAACACCAGTACTATACATACATAACACAACTCTACTCACACTCTGTCTGTTGTTCTGGAACATCCTACAAATATGTAGCTACCCTGAGTGTGCCGGTTTTCCTGTAAGAGGTATTGCTACCTGCTGTCTGTAACACTGATGCTCACACACAGGAAGGATGTCCATCACGCAGGAAAGGTAAAGGGACCACGCCCACATGATGTAGGGGATTAGAGTAGGTGGTTGCCATGACAGTGGTGACTGGAAGTACTACACATGTGTAATTAGATATATATATATATATATATATATATATATATATATATATATATATATATATATGGCTATCTGGATAATAATATGTACATATATTTCCACCATATGTCCTGGACATGGACTGTAGCCCTACCCCAGCCTCTATAGTCCCACAGTCATAGTGCAAGGGGATGTCAGGTATGTTTAACAGGTTAGTAGACTATTGCTACTGTCATTGGGATTGTCTTCACAGACATGGTGTGTGTTGGAGGTCACATCTGCTTATAACATGTGTGTCATAGTAAAGTACCGCTGCTAGCACGTAATGCCCCTGTGGACTGCAGCAGAGATACTGGCCAATATATGTGGACATTCTGACACATTCTGTACAGTCCAGAGGTATACACATAACCCCATAGTGCTAAACATGTGTACCATGCCTGACAATATGGATGTTGACAGCCATGTAGATGGGTATAACACATAACAACTGGAATACATTTGCCACCATAGGTTATGCATTCACACACCCTTGTCTGGCCTGACATATAATAACCACTGGTACAGGGGTGCCACGGCCACATACTACCCACTAGATATTGACATACATCTGTACAGTATCCCACTGCTCTGTCTGACATACATGACTGTTAAGGGAGGCCCGGCAGCAGTACATCTGGCAAGTATCTGCACTTGACATCTCACTGGGTAAGTACACTAAGCTGCTAGGCATGTAAAAATGCACTGTGCAGGCTACAGGCAGACTGCCTCAACACTGGCCTACATCTCCTATGGGGAAATGCACATGTACCTGCATATATAGCAGGCTCTACAGGCATGTCACACCACAGGGTAAGATACACCTGTGTGAAAGTGCATAACCACAACCAATGTGAACACAGCAACAGCCACATATGTTAAGCTAGCATAATATTACAGTATATGGACTATCTGTTCGACACCATCCTCATATGTGCCACTCACAGACTGACCCTACATATACTGGGCTCCTACACAGTTTGGTCTAATGGCTGTCTGTGGTATGGGACATGTGTATGTATGGCCCTACAAACATGTACACCAATACGATACCATACAGTATAGCAGCATGTAACATCAGATAGGACAGGACCTAGAACAATGACATCTACCACAGTCTGTACACAAGCTAAAGTACATATTAACAATACACACACTGTCAACATTCACCATACGTACACAGACCTCAGTACTGTACAAACATCCACAGAATGTCCAGGTTACGTCATCTAATATAACCCCTACTGTACATAACATGTGTATCTGTCTGATATCTCACTGGCTTGTTATCAGATATGATGACACTAATTATGGTGTACAGTATATATGCACCACTTCATGCACAACATATATACACAGGTTGACAGAGTTGTGGCTGGAAGCACATACATGGGGCCAATAATGACATGTTGTGGTGATAACCTCATACATTTCCTGTCATAACAGGGTTTGTTGCAACATATGTCCTATGAGGGATAAGAAGCCAGTAACTGTCACTGCTTTCACCATCTACAGACTGCAATCCTCACACTGCCTTCTGCAGTCCACAGATAGATGCTCCATTGGTAACACATGAAACCAAAGGCACAACACACTGCCCTGTCTACAGATGATCCTGCAGATGGGGATTCCTCATAAACATGGAACTGACATGGCTGGTACTGAGACATTTAGGGCAGTCATATCCACACATACACTGTTAAACCAACAGTACTCCAAATGCAGTATAACAGCACTTATAGCCTGTAGTCAGGTCAGGTACATCCCCCTCCTGTGTGTTTCCCTGTTTCCACAGTGTATGTTGTTAGAGGTAACTCCCCAATCCATCTGAGATGCTGTTTGCCAAACAGATCTAGTTCCTGCTCACAGAGAATGAAAAGGGCCAACACCAACATAATGTTCCTAGATATTGGAGTGTGTTTTCATGCAATTGGCTGTGGGAATGTTACCACAGCTGTTCCACACGCAATCAGCTTGGGGAGGGCTGCAATTCCTGCAGAGGCCATTAGCTGATCATGAGCATCACTTAAAGTACACATGCTGCTGCCATGTAAAGCAGGTGTAGATTTCCACATCCACCAGAGTGGGAGTGGGAGAGGCATACAGAGGCAAAGACAAGTCAGGGAGTGTAAAACCTAAGCACGTTTGTGTCACACACCTACCAGCACAGGATACCAAACCCCTGATGACTATGGAGTGCTATTACAGGTATATGTAGCTATTGGATGCAACACATGGGTTACCTGGTGTGGAGCCCTCAGAACATATATGTGATGGTGACTGTCATCTGCAACAGGGATATGGTAGATATACGGTAGATGACATACATGTGCCTGTCCACATGAACAGGTGCCAGCATCAACACAGCCACACTCTCACAGGAACACACACACATTGACACACTTGGCAGGGCCAGAATTGCAACTCACCAGTAGTGGGATTGCTACAACACTTCACTGTGCAGGTATCACATGCACCACATGGGTCATACAGGGGTTGTATGGGCAAAGGGTATGGGGAGGTATCTGACATCAGACAGCATGCTTCAGTATGCCCATGGGGATTGTAGGGAGTGCAGATATGAACATACACACCATACAACGCACACACAAACACACAGGGTGCCAGTACTGACATGCATGGGTGCATGTATGCATGGGTGTGTGGTTGTCAACTGTACCAGATGACTGTACAAGGCTAGGCGATGGGTGTACCTTGGCATCAAGCCACATGATGATGGTCTGCATTGTGGCTCAGGCTGTAGTGTCTGCATTTCCCACACAGGTGGTTATTATATCCCCCATCCAGTCACCTGGGTGACTATTGTATGTGGCCAATGCTGTGCATCGCTTGCCATGTATGTGTTTTTTAGTCCATGACATGTACAGTGTCTGGAATGTGTACACCTCCCACATGCATGTACAGTGACATGTGAAACTGTACCTGGGGTATCTGGCCCATGTTGTGAACACAGATTATCATCAGATGTGCCAGCCTTGCCCACCTGTGGTGGGAACTGGTAATAGGCAGCAGGCTTACCTTGCACCTAAATTGATAGCATGCTAATGGCATTCCCTGGTGTCAATGGCATCTGTCAATACAGGGCATGTTTTCAGGCATGGTATGTCCTTTGTGGGTCACATGTGATGGCACCACAGGTGTTTTAGGTGTCCATTGGGGAACATGGGGAATGTGCACTGTCTGCATGCACATGCTTATTAGACAGATGGACAGGGTGCCATGCCCTCTGTAGCCCACAGCTATCACCCCATAGTTACTATCAGTGGCTAATATGCAGTGTACTACCCACATATTGGCTGTTGCCTAGGCATGTGTGTGTGTATGAGACATGGGATGAGAGTGTGCTCTGGGTAATACTGGTGTTGCTAACTGTGATTGCCTGGCCTTGATGTCACATGTCTGGGTATGGCTTTGCATCCCAGCCTCTCAGCTATTTCACATCTATTATCCCTGTACAGTGGACATTGTGATATATAGTAGGGCCACCATATAAGAAATATGCAAAATCCGCTCCACATTGGCCACAGGTGTCACACACTCACAACCACCTCCACACAGGATACTTGTTACAAACACACACCTATTATGTCCAGGAGTAGAACCCCTACCTAACTAGTTTATTACACTACAGCAATACACAGTTATAGTACGTGCCACAGAGATTATTGGAGTACTACTTCCCCAAAGGTGTATATCACATTGGATGACATAAGCAGGATTACCAAAGTAGGACATTCGAATTGAAGTGAGTGTGACAAGCCTGAAATGCATTGCTCCCTATACAGACAGTTACATACAAAACGTCCACAACTGACATGTGTGGGTATAGAACCCCAACCACAATTTGATTTACTATTAGAATTTCGAAGCGAACTCAGTCGACTGTACTGTTGTCGAACACGGAAGTTCGAAAACGGTAATATCGAAGACCAAAAGCCAACCTAGGAACAGGTTTGAGTCGAGATAGGGGAGAGGTTTGTAGTTCGGCAATAACACTGAACACCTATCTCGACCCATGTTAAAAACCATTCCTAGGTTGGCTTTTGGTCTTCAATATTACCATTTTCAAACTTCCGTGTTCGACAACAGTACAGTCGATGGAGTTCACTTCGAAATTCTAATAGTAAACCCAGAGTTCTACATCACACTACAGCAGTATGTAGTTACAGGACATGCTACAGAGATTACTGGACTACAACCTTCCCAGAGGTGTATTTCTAGGTGGGTGACATCAGTAGCCTTGCCAAAGTTGAGTGCATGAATTGTAAGGAGTGTGAGTACCCTAAAAAAGCATTGCTCTCTATATAGTCAGAGACAGACAGACACGCACACAAATGCACTTTCCAAGTCTGGGGTTAGAACTCCTACCTCACTACTTTATTACACTACAGCAGTATGTAATTACAGGATGCGCTGTGGAGATTACTGGGCTACACTCTTCCCAGAGCTGTATTTCTAGGTGGGTGACATCAGCAGCCTTGCCAAAAATTGAGTATATGAATTGTAAGGAGTGTGAGTACCAGAAAAAGGATCGCTCTCTACACAGTCAAAGACAAACAGACACACACACAAACTTGCCAAGTCTGGGGTTAGAACTCCTACCTATCTACTTCATCACACTACAGCAGTATGCAGTTATAGGGCATACCACAGAGATTACTGTGTTACAGCCTTCCCAGAGGTGATTTTCTAGGTGGGTGACATCAGCAGCCTTGCCAAAGTTGAGTATATGAATTGTAAGGAGTGTGAGTACCCTAAAAAGCATTGCTCTCTACACAGTCAGACACACATACAAACACACACTTGCCAAGTCTGGGGTTAAAACTCCTACCTGACTTCTATATCACACTACAGTAGAACACAGTTACAAGATGTGCTATGGAGATTACAGGGCTACAATCTTCCCAGAGGTGTATTTCTAGGTGGGTGACATCAGCAGCCTTGCCAAAGTTGAGTATATGAATTGTAAGAAGTGTGAGTACCCTAAAAAGCATTGCTCTCTACACAGTCAGACACGCACACAAACACACACTCACAGTTGCCAAGTATGGGGTTAGAATTCCTACCTAACTAATTTATCACACTACAGCAGTACACAGTTATGGGAAGCGACACAGAGATTACTGGGCTACAACTCTCCCAAAGGTTTATTTCACATTGGATGACCTCAGCAGGCTTGTCATAGAAGGGCTATGTGAAGCACGGTGTGTGCATGGGCCATAATCCATTCATCTAGGGGTGACACGCCACATGGGGGCACACACGGGGTCATATGTCACAGGTACTTGTATACAGCTGCTAGATGACTACTTTCTTGTACAGTCATGTTGCACAGCTGGCACATGCACCACATAGTCTGTAATGCTGACAGATACTGGTGACTAGTATCTGCAGTGAGTGACATCTGCACCTCATGTGTTTGGGGCCCTTTGGCTTGTGTGCTGGGTGGGACAGGCCTGGATGGCTCCTTGTCACAGTCACCCTCTTTCACATATCTATGTATGTCTACCTTTGGCTTATTATAGTGTGCTGTCCTGACATATATGTCTGTATTCCTATCCACTGTGTGTGCAAGGCATGAGTGGTGCATATTGATGAGTGTCTGCTCTAACAACTGCAACTGCCAGATATGTCTGATCCACTGGTGTTTGCAATCCTGGCCTTCATGTGTGTGAGCATGCCTGGTATGACCTTTCAGTATGTTGTTGTCTGACAAATGCCTTCATTTCTCTAAGTGTGTGAGCATGCCCAGTATGGCCGTCTGTATTGAATTTGTGGATCGTGTTCAGGTAGTTTGTGCTGCAGTGCTGACCTTTCTACATTTCTACACAGGAGTGGGGGGGGGCACACCTGACTGTTATTACATTACTATGTAGGATGGGGGGCACACCTGACTATTTATAAATTTCTACACAGGAGTGGGGGGGCACACCTGACTGTTATTAAATTACTATGTAGGATGGGGGGGATGCACACCTAATTATTTCTACATTTCTACACAGGGTTGGGGGGGCACACCTGACTGTTATTACATTACTATGTAGGATGTGGGGGGCACACGTGAAACTTGTACACATTTGGTATGACTGTACTGGTATGTCAGGTACGCCATTTCATTCTGCATTACTAACTATCATGCTGACTAGAGGCATACCAGTGTACTACATATCGTGGCTTTGGTTGTCCTACATATTATTGTCTGATTTCCTACCCTTTAGAACTAACATCCCACTGACTGCCCTGATGTGGTCTGGCTGTGTAGGCCTGGGGGGGAGGTTAATCATAGCCATCATTATGAGGCCATGGCACAGGCTCTGTTTGGGTTTGTCGACACCTGTCCTGCTGGCTGAGACTGTTGTTGGGTATGTGAACCATCCTGACTGGCATGTGTGGATCATATGGACACACATGTCACTCAGCACATTTCCTGCAGTGGGTTTTGTCACCCTGTGTAGTACTGGCTACTATGGTGGCTCCAGTATGTGCTACAGATGTCATGGTGCCACTATGGGTGTCTACTGTCTGCTGCCATAACATTCAGCCACCCAGTCCCCTTGCATGCTCACATCCATACCATAGCTACAGGTAACAACACATTCTACTCGATCTGGCAATGGATAGGATGATTGACTTACCAGACTTGCCGATGGTGCTGGAGGGCTGCCTATGTTGGATGCACATAGTACATTCCCTATACATGGTTGAGCACAGGTAGTGTCATATTTGGCATCCATTTTACTGTACGTGTGAGTCAGAGAGAGGTGTCATTCCCTGGGTCCCTACTGTGACAGTGCATGTGCTATGCGTTGCCTCCTTGCAAAGGTCAGGGCATACTGGGCATGCCTCCTTCTGCCTACTGGGACAGGCTCAGGTTGTTCCTCATCTGGTTCACTCTGTGCCTGTGCAGGCCTTGGAATTGATGGGGGACTGTGTGGCCCTGCCTCATGCTGTTCCTGCTACAGCTGTTTCCGCAGGATCATATTATGTAGCATAGCACATACCATAACAATTTGGGTACATGTAGCTGGTGAATACTGCAAGGCTCCACTGGATGTGTCCAGACCCTGGAACCGTGACCTGAGCATCCTAAACACATGCTCTATTATATGTATGGCCAGTGCATGCGCCTCATTATGGCATTCTTGTTCAGGTGTGTGTGCATTTCTGATGGGGGTCATCAGCCAATGCTCCAGTGTGTACCCAGCATCCCCCACTAGCTGACTGTAGGGGATGTCCCCATTGGAAAATCTGTGGTACAGCTGTGTCAGATGCCATATGTGGGAATCATCATAGCTTCCAGGGCAGCCAGTACACACATTCATTATAATGCCCTGGGCATCACAAACGACCTGGCAGTTGATGGAGGGGATGCCCCTGTGCTTGATGTAGGCCCTACCCTGCTCACCAGGTGGTGCTTTGATGCATTTGTGCATGCAGTCTATAGCACCCACTACCCCGGGGTATTCTGCTATTTGGTGGAAGAGATGCATATTGCTGGTCAACACCTCATGGGTGTTGAGGAAATATACTTGCTCACTGGCATGTGCTGACATGGCATCCAGGAATTGGTGGAATACTCTGGATGCTCATGCCTGTGAGATCCCCATGATATCCCCAGTTGTGCTTTGGGACATACCTGTGGCTAGTATACCTAGGCCTGCACATACCTTGGTATCCACTGGGATGGGTTCCCCTCGGTCAGTTTGGTGTGTCAGGTGTGGCCGGCACAGCTCAACAATTTGCTGTAGGAGGTATCTGTCCACCCAATAGCACTCCATTATCTCCAGCTCATGTAGCCCCTGGTAGGTTACCCTGGGTCTGTACACTCTTCTCCGTCTCCTCACTGTGGGTTGTTCGGCAGCATTCACATCCTCACCACCCTCAGCCTCTTGCACATGTTATTCTATGTTGCCTGCTACAGCCCTTCTCATTTTGTAGGTTTGTTTGTTAAAATTTCCCCACTTGTATACACTGGTGGTGTAGAGTGTGGGAAAAAACAGAGGGAAGGTGTTTGCTTAGTTTATAGTAGTGCTCTGGGCTGGGCTGGTCTGCTGCCTGTGTAACTGGCTGATTCTGATACATTTCATCTGCCAGCTATGCTAGTTCTCCTTGAATACCTTCCTACTGCTGTTTTCCCTTCCCATTGCCTCCCTGTTTAAGCCCATGTGCGCACCGTGCAAACAGAGTGTTCAAATGTGCACACTGCTGCTATTTCTTGGTTTAACTTCTTTTTTCTTCCTGTAAAACCTGGTGTGCGGCACGCACACCCGCTTACCCTTTGTAAAGAGTGCTAGGCAGGTTTAGACACACCCCCTAGCTTAGCTGCTTAGCTGTGCTAAGCTAGGAGCAAACCCAAGCCACAGGGCTCCAATCCACTTACAGTATGTTTGACACCCCCCAATGATGTCACCTACCTCCTAGGTTTGCACCCAGCTATTCATACTTTTACACTGTTGGGACCTGACTCACATGCTGGGGAAAACTGGGATTCACTATCCTTCCCCTTATTTGCATAGGACATAGTTACACGTGTCACACTGAGCCTCCCCCCTTAGCAACCACTACTCACTGGCCAGGTTGTCTTCTGCCTGCCATTGACTTGCATGGCTGAATACTGATTTTAGTTAGAATGCTTATTTTAGGTTTGTTTTCTTATTTTCCCCCCGATCCCGTTTGCACACTGCTGCCCCGTGCTTAAACAGCTGAGACTGGCTAAAAAAAAATAAAAGTTGATTTTTTTATTTTGTATATTGTTTGCAATGCTAATGGCCTTATACTTGACCATTGGCATGCTTCTTCAATGATATGCAGCCTTTATTTGGAGCTGGTATAGATCCGTTTTGGATTTTGCAGAAATGTACTCAGTTACTAACCGAGTACATTTCTGCAGATAGCACTAGTCTTGCACTGACTGTTGCAAGCTTCCTGGATTGCAAAATCACCTCATTTGCATGGATTTCACCTGCAAATGGGGTGATTTGCATACCAGGGTTTACTCTGTGCAAGATTAGTGCAGGAGCGCTCGTGCATGCCTCTGCAGGCTGTTCCTGGATCGCACGGCAGACATATTGCCTACATGGGCTTCTGCACCAATCTTGCACTCCGTGCAAGCTTTTGAGAATCTGGTGGGTATGACTGATATACTTCAATCTTGCAGAACTCTTGGGTTTGAGTCCCACAGACTCTGTTTATTTACTGTGTGACCCTAGCAAGTCAGTTAATGAGGCAGTGCTCCTGGGGTGAATATGAATTGGATCAGTATGGTGTATGTGTTCTACCCTTATTAATAAATATTTAAAATTATCCCAGACTTTGTATACATTCATGCCTACCCATTGGTACTGTTACACTGCTTGTTGACAGCCTACAAACTGCTTCCATTTTCCACTTACCAAAATGCATACTTTTTATTTTATTCCTGTTAGCAACTAATCTAATAAAGTTTAAGCACACATTGAGTACACTAAAGCTTGTGTGTAGGTATTTTGTAAGTGGAAGCTAGGACAGTGTCATCAGTAAGCCCTCCTAACCGAAGCCCATTAGGATGTTGGTGCTTATTATTTGTGAAGATTGCCAACAGAAGGGACCATGTATGTTTCCCTGTGGGGCTGCTCTATATAAGCAGCACTGCAAGGAGACAGGTTCCTCTGAGGCAGCTGCTTGTGTGTGTCTAATGTAGTAATAATTCCTAAAACAGTTTAACATTAGCTTACCTTATCTTTGGTGGGTCCTGAGCAATTAAGGACCACCATATCAAATGATTTTGAGAAATATAAAAAATTAGCAGCAATGTGCAGGTATTTATCACAGCATGAAATAACAGAATCTATACGTTTCACAACAACTTCTTTGCCATTATGTCCAGACATACATTCATACTGATTTTGTGCTAGAAAGTTATTGAGTTGCAGAAAAATTAAAAACTCACTATTTCTTTAGCTTATGTTTATTGGTTTTCTACTTTGTGCTTTTTTAGCTTTTTTCATAAACAGGTTGTGTTATACATGATTCCACAAATCCAGATGTATTCTTTCACTGTGAATCATGTTGGAAGCAATATCCTAGGCAATACAAGCCATACTTTTTTGTTTTCAGTTTTTCAAAGTGGTATTTTCGCTTAACTGTAAGACCTGTTGTTGGTGGGAGCTAGGAAAACAGCAGATGGAGGGAGCTCATAATTTTAATAATTTATGAAAACTGGCATAGTGGAGGTAAGTTACTTTTCAGATATGCTGTGACAAGAGGACAAATACGATCTAAATTTCTCAGCTGAATCACTGTCAGAAATAAGCAGCTTTGGAGCATCTTTGACCTTCCTTCCATTTATTAAAAGTGCACTTTACACCTTATTAGAACTTTTGTCAGATTCTTTATATAGCTAACACATATTTGGTTGATGGTTCTTTTTTCATTTTTTTTTTCAAATTGCCTATTACGGTTTTACTCTGTCCATTTCCTATGTTCCTGTAAACTCTATAGGCTGCTTCTTTTTCAGTGATTCATTCACAAATGATATTACCCATAGAACTGTGTTAATTTCTGATCTTCAGAGACCTACACTAATATAACCTAAGACTACATTAATATATGGAAAGGGGGCAGATGTGGTTAGCTGACTGATAATAATTCCATGTCTATTTGCTCAAAAAAAAAAGGTTTCTATGGCTTCTTGTTACTGCCCTTCTGGCAAATGATGGATTTATGTGTGTACTGTCACATGGCATATATCTGCTGATGATCACTTAGATGATTAGCCAACATGCCTGTTGTTTCAAAGATTCCAAGAGAATGTTTTAGAATCAAGTTGAAGAAGTTAAGCATAGGATTGTGATTTTAAACTAATGAATCTTGCAATAGCCTTTGATTCACTGCTATAAAGCTGTCCACTCCCAATTCACTCAATGCGTTAATAGTATTATATGTAAGACTGCTGAACTCTGGGGATAAGGAAGATATCCTCATTTTGTTAATGAGGAAAGCCAACTGGGCACAAGTGTCCCTTTTTAGGGGTGATCTATGAGCATTGCCTAGTTAAGTGACTAGCTTAAAATAAGGAACAGACTCAACCTTGAATTACAAGAAGCAATTCATTACTAGCATAAAGCCTTTTCCATATCCGATAACTGACAGACAGCCTCCATGATTCAGTAGTCTCAGAGTTAGCACATATAGCAATATAGGTTATCAGGCTGCTGCTAAATTAACCCACCCACTTCCACACACAAAAATACATTTCTCATCTTGTTTTCAATTTTTCACTACAGTAATACTCATATGGTTTGATTAATCAAGGCTTCATCCCCCTGCAGCACCTTAGTAATTGGTGTTAATCCTAAACCTAACACTGCCCCTTCCTAACCCTACACCTTACCTTAATAAAAACATTTCCGTAACACTTCCACTACAGAAGACACACTCAGACACAAGCACACATAAACACACACCAACACTACATCTATCTTCTTAACTAACCATTACCTTAACCCTAAAATGCACACACTCACGCATAAATACACCATGCCTATCCCTTACCTACCCCCAACCTTAAGCCCAACTCACAAACACACACAGAAGCACTCTTATCTCCTCCAACCCTACTTACCTGAATTGACAAAGCATACAGTTGACATTCATACCACTGGGCTATCTGTACCTTCAGAATTAAACATGACCCCCTGCATTTGAAGACCAAATGGACATTCAACAAAATGCAGGGAGACTATATATATATAGTTCAAAATATCAAAGTACAAATGCATCAAATTAAAAAAAAAATTCAGTCCAAAATGATCAAGACTCAAAATAATGGAGAAAAAAAATCATTTTTTTGCAGGGGGCTGTGAGCGGCTACATCCCTACACCCACTGCTACTTATATTTAACAACTCTGAGATATCACAACAGCAGGTGAAAGGCAAATTCCCACATCCCACTGTTCCATGACCTCCCACAAGAAAAGATCAAATGAGTCTGAGTCACTTCTGCCAGCCATAAAGGCATTCAGTATTATAAATGTTCAGTTATATGAAGTATTTCCATATCAATATATAGATATAGATATAGATATAGATATAGATATAGATATAGATAGATAGATCTACACCTATAGATATATACATATATGGTTGCAGTTCAAATGGTAGAAACACATTTGGTAGAAAGGTTTTTGTGGAGTAAAAAAAGAATGCACAAATAAGTGAATGCTCACCAAGTAAATTACATATGGTTGAATTTAATATAATAAAAGGTAGGGAGGCAGGAGTGTACAAGACAATCAATATTTGAATGAAAAAGTAATGGTTGTGAAGATTTTCAAGACTGTGTTATAGCAGTTGTTCTGGATATGCAACTGTTCGCAGGTTAGGGTTAGAATAAAGGTTAGGTATGGGGATAGAGTCATTGTTGGGAATGTTTTGTGCTGTCTGTATTCTGTGACCTTTTGCCTTATGCAGTGGTTAGGGAAAGGGTTTTTAATAATGGAATTTGTAGAAATATGGTTGGGGCAGGTATAAGGATGTTACTGTTCAGACAAACCACATTCTATGGTATTGGCATGGTTTTATTTGTTTATTTATTTATTTACTTACTTATTTTCAATTTTTGTCATAAATTGGTCACATAAGTAAAATGTTTGCCTATTGTTTGTTATCAATTTAATGTGGGTTTGATCTGTATTTTAATTGTTTACATTTTAATGTGTCAATATTATGAACTTTCAGCATTTTGGTGAGAGCATTATGAGTGTTCTCATTTTGATATGTCAACACCTTTATGTGTACTCATCCATACACATACATACATACATATATATATATATATATATATGTATATATATATATATATGGTTCACTTTATAATCCCAAAATCCTGAAATACCGAATTTCAGAATCTCAAGATCATAAAGCCGAACCTTTAAAATCCCAAAACCCCAATAGCGTGAATTGCAAAATCGCGAATCCTACACTAACCATACACAAACACACAAACCTACACTACATACACCCCACCCCCCCCCCCACATAAATATGCTAACTCCAAGGTTGCACTACACAGATAAACACACGAAAACACCGCCATACAAGCTGCATTCCCCTTGCACACACATCACAGTAACAAAACACACTGACACACATTAAAGCCCCTAATCAAAACCCATACACATAAATACTTACCTGAACTTCCAGTTATCCATTCACAAACCGCAACACCAAAAGTGCTACTTCAACATCTCTGGACTTTGGGATTTTGAAATTCACACTTTTGGGGTTTCGGAATTTTGAGCTTTCGGCTTTATAATCTCAGGATTCTGAAATTTGATATTTCAGAATTTCGGAATTATAAAGTGTTTATATATATATATATATATATATATATATATATATATATATATATATATATATTTTTTTTTTTTTTTTTTAATATTTGTTTACCAGGAAAAGCCAGCTGGGTATAGAACTCATCAGTGGAGGCCCAGTGAGAAAAGCTCCAGTACTGTGTCATGACCCATCACTGGACCGGTAATCAAGGAGCCTCAATCCTCACCACTGGCAACAGTGGGGGGATGTACACTGGGAGGATGACAGATATACACACACAGTATTTCCAGATGCATCTTTCTGCATCAAGTGCAATTTCCCTTAAAAGCACACAGAGACCACAGTCAGTCCGGGGCTGGTTTCTCCCCTTTCTACAGATTCCCACTAAGACTCCCCACTGATGCAGCTAGAATTGAGATGTCAGCTGAGTGGCCAAGCCAAGACCTACACACCCTCTTTGTCCAACCGGTGCTTCGTGTTCCTACCCAGGTAGCTGACACACACACTCTTTGTGTTATGATTTGCACACACACACACACACACATACACACACACACACACACACACACACACACACACACACACACACACACACACACACACACACACACACACACACACACACACACAAACATCCAGGAAAGGCTGGCACTGGTTTATTAGCTATGCCCTCTTTTGCCCAGACTATAAGGTAGAGATTCTGAAATTCTGTATTTCAGCAGAAAACTCTTATCAGCTGCTTTAAGACCCTTAACAAAAGGTTCCCAATCTTACTGAGAAATATTAATATTAATACAAATAGTAGTTTGACCATGAGCAAGGCTATTAGGACTGTCCCACAGTGTCACCAAATAAATATGCAAATACTCTCAGAACTTAAATATGTCTCAAAAAGATCAGCCACAATGAAAGGTATAAATATATTTAATAATAAAAGAACAATAAAATAGTATATATTCATAGTGACATCAGAGTTCAAAACCACAGGAAATATTTGAAACATCATTGCAGGACAGTCTCATACAAATAAAGAAAAAACATCTAAACTATACTTCACTATATTCCTGACTGAATCTAAGAGAATTACGATATCCTAGTAACTTTCTTAAGAGCAAGGCAGATGTGGTGAGTGGATCTTCTAGCTGATGTTGTCAGGTCCAAGACAGAATACAGAATGTTCTGTCTCTCTCAGAGAGTTCTCAAATTAATATTTCAAATATTACTGCTAGGATAGCTTGTAGAATGACATATTTTCTTGTCATCTGACTATATCCTAGGTGGAACCGTCACTGCTGGAAGCTAGCAGATTTTAGCATATACCTGTGAAAATACATAGACCTCAGATCTTTGGCAGATGCTGGAAGTCATAAAACAATTACATCCCTTCACATTTCAAGACAAGTAATTATTTCACCTTAGAGACAACACAGAAAGCTCCCTAGTTTTAGACATTGTGTCTCCTTGCTGCACTGAAACTGATAGATACCATCTTTTATTGCATAGCCATAAAGTAATTTAATTTCAACTATTTTTCTAAAATTTACTAGACTGAGGTTAACCTCCTGTATCCCAGTTTCCACTGTTAAAATATATACATTTAAACAGTTACAACAGTGTGTGTACATTTCTGTTCTTTTCCAGTAGGATAGACTGTGGCTACATTTGAAACAGCACTTTGCAAATACCTTCAAGCAGTTTGATATACACATGGCATACAGTTCTAATACATTTGTAGTGCAAGCACCTTATATACATCATGTTGATATTCACAAATGACATATAGCTATTTACAAAATTCCAGATAGCTATGCTGGCAGTATCTCCCTTTGTCAATTATTGTACATTTAATACATGTACAGTAATACACAATGTTTTAATACAAGTGTGATTACAGAACAGACAAGAGTGTAATATTTGCATAATACAAATGAGGTGACAGAATAAACAGCAGTACAATACTTACAAGTATTTGCAGTTTTCATTAACTAGCTGGTTAACAGTATTATGTTTCTACAACTTTTACAATTTGAGAATGTGCTTGTTTACAGAAGTGAGCTAAGATTAGGCTTTCCAGATGAGTCATTATTAAAAAGAGATAGGGGATAGTGGACAGTATAGAAGACTGTAAGATACAAAGAAGAGAGGGGAAGAGAGGAAGAGTAACAGAAAAAGGCGGGATGAGAAGATGACCAGAAGAAGAGAAAGGATGTTGTTTCAGCCTGATCTGATGCAAGTAAGAGCCAACATTGGCTGAGAATGTGTTTATTGAGTGTTTAAACAAGTAAGTGCTTAGACAGCAATCTAATGTGCATCAAGACATTGTTCCAAGCTTTGGCTATTGGGTTTGAGTATCCAATGAACTTTTTAGGTTTATAAATTGTAAGACGCTGGTTTTCAGAGGAACAAAGGGAGCAGTTTGACA
>NC_056731.1:1824133195-1824143195 GCF_019279795.1 Protopterus annectens | reverse complement strand
AAGGTAGCACTGTGTCACCTGCAGATGCATATTTAAAATGTCTGTGGCAGCCTCAAGCATATTTACTTAATGGATCCTTTCAGAAAAAAGGCATATGACCTATTTCAAATCTAATGCAAGTGTGGCATCACAGCATATGTAGATGTTTCTGAATCACATCACTATCTTATTTTGCCACATTATCATATGCAGCTCTGCATTATACATCCATTAACATATGACAAGGTTGATCACATTATTTGACTTAGCCATGATGTGCAACTGGGTTTTCTGAATCACACTCACCCTGCAGATATCATTGACATAGCATAATGTAGCAAAGATTTGTGCATTTGTTTCTTATTTTATGATGTGTGCATTGTTACTTATAAATATCAGAATGAGCAGATATAATCATATGCATTGCTAATTGCATTTGCTAATAATCACATCACAATAAATCTAAAGAATAAAAAAAAATAACTATATACATTAGGTTACTAATTATCCATTCTCTAACACTACCACTACACAAGGCAGACAAAGATGCACACATTTCACACATACTATCACAAGCTCAAAACTATCACCATACCCAACCCTTATTGAAACCCTAATGTGCAAACAAATGCATTTGCACACTCAGCCCAAACAAAACATTCTTCTATCCCCTTCCTTAACCCTTACTTTAACCCTAACCTGGAAACACACACACACACACACACACAAACACATACACAATCAGCCTCAGTGCCAACCTTTTGTTACAAATGAAAGTTTCATCATTACTACTCACTCCTACTTACCTTACATTCAATAATCCATCATTTGACTGCTTCACTGATTGACAAATGAGACCATTCAACAAAACCAACCTGCATTTTATATATGTATATATATATATATATATATATATATATATATATATATATATATATATTTATATACATACATATATATGTGTGTGTGTGTGTGTGTGTGTGTGTGTGTGTGTGTGTGTGTGTGTGTGTGTGTGTGTGGAGGGGGGCACCGGTCTCTGATAAAGAGACAGAAAGTAATGCACAAACTAACATACCTCTAATAACTGCTAGAAACTTCCTATCTAACATATCCAATCCTAATAAATGCCTATGATACATAGGGATACAACTGGATTGTATTAGGGAAAGTTTCAGTATTACTACCCACTCCTAGTTACCTTATATTAAATAATCCAGCATTTGACTATTTCCCTTATTAACAAATGAGACTATTTGACTAAATTTAGTCTCAAATCCAGGTACTATACATATAAATTTGTAGGATCCTCAATCTAGCCCCCATGTCTCTAATAGACAGAGGCAAACAGTAATGCACAAATTAACATAACCCACCATATAACCAGTAGAAATGTCTTAACTAACATACCACCTCCTTATAAATGCCCATTATACATAGGGACACAAATGGGTTGGCTTGCACAGCTAGTCTTATAAAGGTCCTGGCTGTTGTTAACTTAGTATATAACTATGAGATGATGAACCAGTGTATCGGGTGTACTGTAATTACCTGAAACAGGTAAATGTCGGTGTCGCTCTTGTCAGCTATAAAAAATCAACATCACTACTCATGCACAGAGATAGATCCTTGGATCCTGCAATGAAAAGCTTAAAAAAAATTAAAATAAATAAAAACAAGTAAAAGCAACATTTTTTACAGGTTGGCAAGTTACTTTATACTCATGTGGAGGTCAGCATTCTCAACTCCTTCTGTTAATTATATATACTAATTCTGAGATTGTACAATACCAGGAAAAGGGCATATTCCCCAACTCTAGTAATGTAGAGAACTTGTACTGCTGTTGACCATTTATTTGAACTACCAAATTGTGTTGACTAAAAAGATGTTGACTATAATCAAATTGGACCAAATTCATATCTCCCATCATACCTCTCAACTGGATTTTCACAGAATGTCTTGAATTTTGCCTCATAATTTTGGTCTGTTTCTCATAAAATGTGCAGTTTTCTGTCAAATTACTGAGTATTGAAATCACAGTAAATAATGACATACAGTTGAGTTACAGACTTCATATCCTTCAGAAAATGCATGCTAACACAAATTCTGTTATTCTATCAACTTTCTAAGAGAAACGTTTAAAGTCTAGGCCTATATTTGAGCATTTGTCCCATTATAATTTTAGGCTTTGTCCAGATTTTTTTATGCTAAGAGTTTGAAGGGTCTAGCTCATATATAGATATATATACATACACATATAGACTGAGAGACAGGGATATCATAGAATAAAAGCATCACCAAACCAAATAGTTAGCTAGATAGATAGATAAATAGGTAGACAGACAGATATAAACATACACACAAAAACACATTCACATTTCTGCACAGACAGCCCACTCACACACTGAGGCACACCCTCAAATGCATCATTAATTTAAACATTATGGATGCATTTGTACTTAATATTTACTCAAATTTTAATCAATGTGTCCCTTACTTCCTCCCATATGATATATATTCCTTTATATAAAACATTAAACACTGTTAGAATGAAATTATAATAAGGAAAAATTAAATTTTGCTTTGAGCAAGTTCTCTTTCACACAATTTTTTAAGCATCATGCACTGTGCATCTCCCTACTTCAGATGTCTTTCTGATGTTAAGTCAGACACAAAAAATGCCTGACACACTTTCCAAATTAGGAAAGAAAAGAAAAACAATCTCTTCCATCAGTTATTCCTTACTTCCACATTGTATCCATCTGTAGAAATGGTTTTACATTGACATCATTGCAATGTTCTGCCAAAGGCCAATATTTTTATACCCCAAGTCTTTCATGTCTCCACCCCCACCTGTTGTCTTTTCCTAATCAGCTATTCCTTGGTCAGCAGTTGAACTCAATAAATGCTATCTTAACCCTGTTGCAGTGATGGCTTGTTTTTATAATGATTGTAGCTGCTTCACTGAAAACTATATGGAAAGCAAATGGGTTAGTATCAACACATTGTAGGGCAGACTGCCAAGGCTTAGTCACCAAAGAGTTCCCAAACAATAAATATGACATCCTACTAGGCTAGATTTCAGCCAGATCTCAATTTCACATTAATAAATACTGAGCATGCTATGCTTTTAAAATGTGATATCAACAGTTTCATACAATATTAGAAGAAAAACATTCCCTTGCTTATTTCTTAGCTTAGTTTTGACCAATCTGCTCAATAAATATACAATGAAACTTAACAATTACAAACTTTGGGGGCAGATAACAGCCACTTGTTCAACCAAGTGTGCCGGTGTCCCTGCCTTTTGAATATGTGTGCCACAGAGCATGTACAATTAAATGCTTATGTCTCAATCCTGATATGAATTGTTCTAATTCTATCATATATCTTTACTACAAATCACCCAAAAGGTTGCCCTAGTAATCCACCATGCTTTATGTGAGGAATATATGCATAGTCACACATACACACACACACACATACACACACACACACACACACACACACACACACACACACACACACACATATATACATATATGTGTGTATATAAATATATATATATATATATATATATATATATTGCCATCAAAATGTTGGAAATTTGTTACTCGACCTTGGAAGGCTGAAAGACACTTTCCAAAGTTGTCGTATCTTTGCCTTTTAAATGCATGAATTCACAAGAGCAAATGCTAGTGTGCATTCGCTCTTGTGGATTCATTATTTTGAATGGAGATCGCATTATTTTGGGGATTGGGAAATTTATCCTTTCCTTCACTGTAGTGCAATCAAAGAGTTTGTATTTATAGGTAGCAGGGGGTGCGAGGGGTGCAGGGGGGCTTGCCCCCCTGCAAAACTTTCATAGCACATAACCGGAAGTGTAGGTATTTTCGGGGAAGTCGACATTACTGAGTTGTCAACTTTCCTTAATTCCCACTTTTGGTTATGTGAATGATCAGTTATTGCATTTTACGACATTTCGGGTCGCATACATGGACACTTGCACTAGTCAGTTGTGTTGTGAGATTTTAATAGTAAACTATATATATATATATATATATATATATATATATATATATATATATATACCGAGAGAGAGAGAGAGAGATAGATGGATATCCACACACACACACACACACACGCACACACACACACACACACACACACACACACACACACACACATATTTTTTCTTGAACTATGACATGGTGATTTCAGCTTGTAGCCATCCTACTTAGTCTTGTGTGAGTGCTCTTTTATTAATTGGTTCATTCATTCATTTCTTCATTTATTCATTCATTCATTCAAATAATAGTAGTCTCTGTTGTTAATTTTTGTAAGCATTTTTTCCTTGCCTTCCTCAAATTCAGAACTATTTTATAATTCTCCTGCTGCAGATCTTATTTCACTGTTCTTACTCTCCTCTGAACTTCCCCCATTCCGATCATGTCCTTGCCAGGAAGTCTCCAGAATATCACACAAAACTTAGAATCTCATCAGCTGTTCACAGGGAGAAAACAAAAGTAAAACTCTAAACATGCATGCCAGTAAGGGAAAAGATAGACATTTTTGTATGTCCTCCTCATTTCAGGCTATTTGCTGTTTGAGTTTTGGTATCAGCTGCTGTCCTTGTCTCTGTGGAGACAGTAAGAAGGCCCTCTGCACATGAGGTGGTTAAGTTAAATACTGTACCTCAAATGAAGATATTTTACCTTGATCATCTTGAACAACAAAGTTAATACAAGTTTTATTAGGTTATCTCATTATATTTCTTATTTGAGCCTGCTTATTTTTGCAGACTTCATAAATCTGCCATTCAAATTGTTTGGAATCTGTCCATAAAATATCAGACTTGTAGGTCATTTCCC
Organism: Protopterus annectens; assembly: GCF_019279795.1. NCBI lineage: Eukaryota > Metazoa > Chordata > Ceratodontiformes > Protopteridae > Protopterus > Protopterus annectens. The sequence continues at coordinate 1,824,138,348 of NC_056731.1, read as the reverse complement.
TATTGTTCTTGAGTGTCTAAACTTCTGTAAGTTGCTGCATCATGTTAGTGTTAGGATTATCTCACTGCCTCGCAGCACCTCATTGATGAGCACGATGGTGTCTGCCAACAGCACAATACTATCTACTGATAGCAGGGGTACATATGATGGTGAGCTCGTGAGGATCTTATTCACAGACATAAGCTTAGCTCCTCAAAACAATTTATACTTGTTCCTAGTAATAAATCATATATCATACGTTTGCTCTCTTATATTGTCCAGGGTTTTCCAGAGAGCTACATATTGGCAAATTAAGACTGTGTACTAAAAACAAAAAGTGAGCTTGAAGAAGCAGGTCACCCAGGAAAATGTAAAAACCGTTTTATTAGCTAACGCTTTCGGAGAGCACAATGTCACTCCTTCTTCAGACATAAAATACCAAAATGAACTTTCAGCCATCTTTATATGTCCTAATAAAATGTTAATTATTCAATCACACATAATTAAAATCAATTATACATTAATTGCATAAAACAACCAGGTGAATCCACCTTTAACCGGAAATAACAATAACATCAAATTAATATATATGTGTATATATAAAATAATAAAATACAACCTTAAACCAGGAATAACAATAAAACCTTAACAAAAGATAAAATCATAATTTGAAAATTCACAGTATTTGCAAAAAATACAAATAGTTAATAGCTAGTAAGCAAAATTAATTGAATCAACACTTATTTCACCTTCTCATTGAAAAATATTTCAAAACACAACTAATGGAGACATGGTCGTTCAGACCAGGGTACATATAAGCAGCAGTACGAATTTGCCAATATAATTCATCCATTTCCAGTTGGATCTGCCAGAGACCACCCCTAATGTCAGTAATGATTTTACTAAAAATAGTAAATTTAAAATGATGGTCATTAAATTCGCTAACATGCCTAGCAAGAGCGTTATTAAAATCTTTTTTGTTGATAGCGTACACGTGCTCGTAGATGCACTGCTTTAATTTCCTTTCGGTCTTGCCTATATAAAAAGCAGCGCATCTCTGACAAAACGCAGCATAAACCACACTTCTAGTTTCACAATTAAATTTTCCCATAATATTAAATGTCTGGTCTCTAACTTTAACCTTAGTGTCTGTACAGACTGTGCACATCATACTGGTGTGTCTCACCCATCTACCCCCTTATTGACAGGTAGTACAAGAACTGAATCTACTCTTAGTTACTCCTTTTGTTGACACCATTGTTTATATACTGTGTATATAGGCCTTTACACACATCTACAGTTCACTGTTACAAAGGACTTGACCAAACAACTGAACATGAATTTCTATAACCCAAAAATGATACTCTTTAGCTATAATGCAAAATCACATTGACACCCCACACCCAAACAAAGGTAATTTGACCCACTTTGGGTATGTGGAGACAGACTATTTACATATCATGATCTACAGGTTCATCCCACTTCCCTTTAACCTTTCCTTTGCATAGTGAAACACAGAGTAAACTATCTTTTCCTGCAAGATAACCTGTTGGAGAATTGATGCAGATGCACAGTGTTCCTGATCAGTCCATGGGTACCACTTAAGGTGAGGTACATCAGATGTCTACAACTGAGGAAAACAGATCTGCAAAGGACAATCTTATCTCAAGGTCTGAGCTGAATAAGCCCTGTCTGCATTCACTATAGTGTTCCTAACTCTTACAAAAACCATTCAGACCTTCTTAAAATAAAGTTGGCAAGTGTATTATATGATCTGTGTACAAATAACTCACCTGTACAAAAATGTCAAGACAGGGTGACTACCAATTTATACAGATGTCTGATTGCACCCCACTCTTTTAAATACAGGCTTATAAATGCAGGCTACTTACCGCATTGCCCAGGTCTGCCTCTCTATACCTTAGTCAAAACCTTGTGTTCCTCCTAGACTTCTCTAGTAGTAATTAGCTTCCATTTTGTGAAAACAGTCAGTGTGACATTAAGTCTCTTGTAGCCACCAGCAATAAACTTTGGAATAGTACTTTCAGTAATATTAACAACTTTGCTGGGCTCCTTGTCACTCTAAAATGTATGTCAAGTATACCCACTAACAGTTTTCTGAAGTTAATCCCAGTCTTGCTGGTTCTGCTAAAGACATTTTATAAAATGGTTGCTGAAATTAAAAAGAAACTGTGAAGCATGTCTATGCTTGTTTCTTTCTAGTAATGCTGACTTGAAAACATTTTTCATCATTAAAAATGAAGTCTTGAATGAACTACAAACTCCTTAAAACCTATATGCTTATAGTTTGATTGAGCTTCACAGAAATATATATTTTTATCTATCTGTCTGAATGTCTATTTATTTATTTTACATTTGTTGACTGGGATAGACTGACTGGATACATTTCCATTTTCAGCAGAGGCCCGGGGAGAAAAGCTCCAAGATAATAATACTAGTTTCAAGCAGATTACAGTCATAAGCAATACAAGCATTTAGCACATATAGTACTAACTTATTAAAAAACACTTTACAAAACATAACATTATTTTCAAAGTTAAACATACATAACATTACATTCAGGTTTAAAACACACTGAGCAGCAGTTATACAATTGACCCTTCCTGAAATAGAGTGGGAGAAAAAAGTTAGAAGTAGTTGAAGGTAAGGCACCTAAGAAATAGAGTGGTCACTAGTTGGGGGTTAGTGCAAGGACATAACCAATGAGTTCTGAAGTATTTCCTGTATCTATCTATCTATCTATCTATCTATCTATCTATCTATCTATCTATCTATCTATCTATCCATCTATCTATCTATCTATCTATCTATCTATCTATCTATCTATCTATCTATCTATCTATCTGTCTGCCTGTCTATCTGTCTGTCTATCTATCTATCTATCTATCTATCTATCTATCTATCTATCTATCTATCTATCTCTGTACATATAGGCAACAATTCACACACACACACACACACACACACACACACACACACACACACACACGCACACACATTTAAAACATATGGTATCTAAATTTTTGTCATGGGTCAAAAGACTAAAACTTTATTTAACTAGCCAAATAAGATCAGACAAGGTCTGCTTTAACTTTAACTTCAGGGCTTCCATTGAATCAGCAGCACAACAAAGGGTTTCATCATTGGAAAATATTTTGCTGTTCACACTCAGTTTAGCAATTTCTCTCATTCCCAGTTGAGGGGAATCTATGCTGCCTTTAGCATCTAGTGAGCATCTTCTATGTTGTAACAAATAAGACCTTAGTGGGGTAAAAAAGCTAAGAATGACACTGTAGCAACAGAATACCAGAACAGGGTTTCCACATAAATGACAGTTATGAGTGGCAGAATTCCAAAACATTTAGGAAACACCATTGAAACACATACTGTTGGAATAAACATTGCATCTTTTGAAGTGTTAACCATACAAAACTAACAAAATTAAAGATTTGATTATGAAATTAGTTTTGAAGGTAGGATGTGCCCCTTCAAGCCACCCCCAGTGTGGGAAGCTGAGACACCCCATACCCCTATTAATCAAATACATTAACTATGAGGTCATGCTTCATGACAGATAAATGGAATAGCTGTTTTTATGATGATTTACTACTCACCTTTAAAGGTGTATAATAAATTATATTTATTATAGAGATAGTTAGCAGAGCTGTAAGTAAGGCAAGGCAAAGGGAACAGTTGCTCCAGGTGCAAGCTTTTGGGTCATGACTGGCAGGTGCCACTGGTGTAGTGCTGGCACTGATTTATGATTTATAGCTTCATAAGTTAATTGTATCTGTGTGTGGTGTGGTACTAACTATAGCAAGCTGCTTGTTACAGATGTAGCAGGGTACAGTTACGGGGGAGCAAAAGTGCTTATATATATGTGTTTATATGTATATATATATATATATATATATATATATGTGTGTGTGTGTGTGTGTGTGTGTGTGTGTGTGTGTGTGTGTGTGTGTGTGTGTGTGTCTGTGTATGTATGTATGTATAATTTCTTTCTATCTATATTAGAGATAAATTCACCACCAGATTAGTTAGACTGGACAACTCAATGGATTTACTCCAAGTTCAGACTACTGTGGGTAAAACCCACATTCATGTCATAGCTAGTTATAGATCCCCCTCCATGGATCATGATGTGCATGAGGCCTACTTGATCAAACAGGAGCCAATCAAACATTCTGCCCATGAGGGATTTCAGTTATCCCACCATCAACTGGGAAACCTACTCTAGCCCTAACTCACTAGCGCAAAAGTTCCTTGACTTTGTTAACTCAAATTCTCTGGAACAAATTGTTGAAACCCCAACAAGAAGAACAAACATACCAGATCTGGCTCATTAACATGACAAACAGATGCACTACTGTAACTTTCAGACCCTCATTAGTTAAATTTGACCAAAAATCAGTCGCCTTTAAAATGGTAATAACACCAGAACTCACAAAGAGTGAAGTCAGACTAAAAGACTTCACCAAAGCAAACTATAGCCTCCTATAGTAAGGTATACATGCATTCCAAGCCCCACCCCCAGCTGCAAATGGTAACTACACAAAAGCTTACACTATAGCCCCGTACAATCACTTGTATAAGCGCATATACCTAGCTGTTGCAGACAGAATCAAGGCCAGAGCCCCAAGTAAAAAAATGCTGTCCTGGTGGACATCCAGTATCAACAAACTTTATAACAAATACAAAAAGTCACTGTCTAAGAAAACTAATGCAAGGTCCCAGCAATGGAAAAGCACCCTCCTCAGCCTCAACAGGCAAATAAGACAACATGTCAAATCCTCTCAGAGCAACTTTGAGAAAAACTTACCAAACACAGTCAAGGATAATCATAAGGCTTTTTACAGCTACATATGTAGCTTAAAAGGTAGGACCCAAGCATGTTCTAAACTAATGACTAACAGTATCACACACACTCTGATCCTGCAGAGATAACAAACCTGCTAGTGGACAGATTTGGCAAAAATGTCACTCCTTTATCCCCAACAAATGTATCACAAACTTTGCCCCCAGCTTCTCCCCCACCCTACATATCTGAAGAGCAGGTCATTAAAGCCTTGTTTAAGACAAAAAACACAGCCTCTATGGGACCAGTCTGCATCCCATGCTGTCTTCTAAACAAATTAAAACATGAAACA
>NC_056731.1:1823855695-1824128195 GCF_019279795.1 Protopterus annectens | reverse complement strand
TTTTGAGAAGTTTTTCACTGTGGTCTTTTTGTTTCAGGTGGGGCGGGATGAGGACCTCCAGCGAGATTAGTTTATGATCTGATCTCACCAGTGAGGGGTATACTTCGGTGTTGAACATTTTGATCCCATGTTCGTGATGATGAGATCAAGTATGTTTTCACCTCTTGTGGGGATGGTGACTAGTTGTTCCATGGCATTTGAGTTTATGAACTCCAGGAATCTTTGGGTTAGAGTGTTCGGGCTTGAGTAGTGTTCCCAGTCTATATTAGGGTAGTTGAAGTCACCTAGTATGATGGTGTTTGGAGATACATTTATCCCTCCAATGTTTTCAGGAAGGCCATGTGAGGTTCCTGAGTTTGAGAGGGTGGCCTGTAACATGCTACAAATTGCAGAGCAGTCTTGCCTATGGTTAATTGCACCTGGATGGTCTCCGATGCATCGTGCGTTGCCACCAACCTTGAGGTGTGGGTGTCCTTTATGAATATGGACACCCCTCCTTTCTTGGTGTTGTCCGGATTTTGGGGCGGAACGTATGATATGAGGTGAAACCTGTTAGTGCTGGGGTGCTCTCAGGAGCCTTGAACCAGGTTTCTGTCACAGCACAGACATCGATGTTCTCCATATTGAGAAGGGCCTCGAGTGCGTGCATCTTGAGATTGAGACTTCTGGCATTGAGCAGCATTACCCTTAGTTTTTTCCTTTTGGTGTTCTAGGGTGGTAGGTTTAGAATTTGAGCCTTGCCTAAAAAGGCACTATGGGGTGGCAAGAGCCTTTGCCAATATCCGAAGCCCAGGGTGACAGGTGCAAGCCGTCCCTTGCGAAGCAGCGTGGCTTGTCCAGCATGTCATCCCAGGCAGACAGACATTGGATCCCCTTTGAATGACACCAGAATTTAAGCCAATTATTAAAGCTGATCATCTTATCACTGTATTGTGGCATCATTCTAGGTGAAGGTAGGATACTGCTCAAGGTCAGGGTCATACCTGCCTGGGCTACATAATCAGAGAGCTCCTCGGCGTCCCTTTTCATGTAGTCCAAGGAGGTACGTCTCAGGTCGTTGACACCAGCGTGGACAATGACTGAGTCGTACTTGTACCTGCTGTTGAGAGACCTGAGTGCTTGCGTTATGTGGCGGATTCTAGCGCCCGACAGGCAGCTTACTGTGACCTTCTCCTTACTCAGTCTGGTGAGCGGGACGTCAGTGTGTCTGACTATGGAATCACCAATGACAAGTGTGTCTGGCATTTTGTTTGGCCTTAAGGGCTGTGACTGTTTGGCACTCTGACTGTGTGGTCTATGTGTTGGGTCGTGAGGTGGTAGTTGTTTGGGTGTCTGCTTTGGTGGCCTCTGCTGTTTTGGTAAATTTTTGACCAGAGCCTCCGAGTATGTCTTTGTGTGAGTATGTGTATGATTTGAAGTTGTGATGGTACCATGTGTGACTGGGTATGTATTGTGTGTGGTTGCCTTCTCCTCCTGTCTGGTCTTGCCAGTCCTATGTTGAGAGAGCTCAGCCTCCAGTTTGGCCGTATAGTTGCATCTCTCGCATGTATTTGTGTTTTGTGGGAGAAGGAGAGGATTGTCTGTGTACATGAGGCAATTGTAACATTGCCTCAATATTCCCAGGTTCACCAGTTGAGCTGGAGAGGACACTAGCAACTGATCCCTCGACATACTAGAAGTAGTAGATAAAGAACTTTCAAAGGACTCCGGGGGAAGTGGGTTTTGAGCTGGTGGGGTACTATCTATAATAAGAGTGCTTTATCAAGGTGCAAGTACTGTAGGAGTAAGTGCTAGGCTTCACAGATAGAGAATAGTCTACTTGGGAATCAAGTAGAGATGAACTTTTCAGTTATAGGATATGCTGGTTAGATCAGCAGTACAGTTTAGCGTGTTTTATAGCAGGGGGCTGAAGGGAGCTAGGAACTGGCCCAAAATGACCAATGGACTACTAGTTTCTGGCTGAAACTTCACCAAATCGGACAAAAAGGCCGCTCAGTGCTTCCCACTCCCACTGGTAAGCAAAGAAACTTCCCTCCTTCCTAATAAGGCAATGGATCAGTAACAGGAACTAAAAACAAAGCCCAGGGATCAGCAACTCTGAAACTGGACTACTCTAGTTCAGTAAAGTGGGAAAACAAGAGTTTTTTTGTTTTATTACAGAGATAAGGAAAAAAACAGACAGTAAATGCTATAAATGCTGTAAATCGGCTAGCACTTTAGTGTGTAGCCTACAGAAACAATTTGCAACAATTAGTAACTTAAAGTGCAATAAACAGTGTAAAATGCAGAAATCACTTAAAGTAGCAGTAAAACAGGCGAAATGCAGTCGCTAGCTTAATAACAGTGGGAAAGCCACAAAAATACTTATATCTGGTAGAAAGTCACTCTTTTAGCTCTCTGCTGCTTGGATCACTCTGCAGGCCACCACGAGGATCTGTGCAGAGTTGGTACAAGCTGGAAAACACGTGTTTAGCGTGTTTTATAGCAGGGGGCTGAAAGGAGCTAGGAATTGGCCCAAAACGACCAATAGACTACTAGTTTCTGGCTGAAACTTCACCAATTCGGACAAAAAGGCTGCTCAGTGCTTCCCACTCCCACTGGTAAGCAAAGAAACTTCCCTCCTTCCTAATAAGGCAATGGATCAGTAACAGGAACTAAAAACAAAGCCCAGGGATCAGCAACTCTGAAACTGGACTACTCTAGTTCAGTAAGGTGGGAAAACAAGAGATTTTTTTTTTTTTTTTTTTTTTTTTTTTTACAGAGACAAGGAAAAAAAACAGACAGTAAATGCTATAAATGCTTTTAAGTGGCTAGCACACTTGAGTGTGTTAGCCTACAGGTAAAATTAAGCAACAAATAACTTTTTAAGAGTGCAAAACAGTTAATCAACACAAAAACAGTTTAAATAGAATGCAGAGCTGTATAAACAGGCTAAGATGCAGTCGCTAAGCAGTAAATATTCAAAAAGCCAGAAAAAAATACTTAAATCAGTTATAGCAAATACAGTTATAACAAATGCTCTGAAATATACTGTATATTTCCAATATGTTTGAGAAGGACAGTCAGAACACAAGAAGGTTCAGGCGAAGAAGAAAAAAGTTTTGTTTTACTTTTGAAAAGGTAAAAAGGAGGAACAGAAGGCCTTATCAAATGTTCTCTCTGTATTAAGAAGAATGAGCTAATGACACTAGACTGGGAGGTGTGTCACAGTAGGGGCGGGCAACTGCAAAGCCACCAAGTATAAGAGCAAGACACCAACAGGGAGGGAGGGTGGGACAAAATAGCCTAAGACAAGAAGCTATGAAAGTTTTTAAACAGAAAAAGATTTCTGAAGATTCTGAATAGACAAAGTGCTTTATATATATTAAATTATAAAAACAGTAATCTGTTAAAATAATCAAACATTACTTATATTTTGTAGCTCAGTTGCGGTCAAACAACTTCTCCAGCCTGCACCAAAGACCAGAAACACAACTTTTGTTTTACAAGAACACAAAAGAACCAGCCCCCACTAGCCAAGAGATAATTACACAGAGTAAATGTTTCAGTTTATACAATAGCCTAAGACAAGAAGCTATGAAAGATTTAAACAGAAAAAGATTTCTGAAGATTCTGAATAGACAAAGTGCTTTATATATATTAAATTATAAAAACAGTAATCTGTTAAAATAATCAAAAAATACTTATATTTTGTAGCTCAGTTGCGGTCAAACAACTTCTCCAGCCTGCACCAAAGACCAGAAACACAACTTTTGTTTTACAAGAACACAAAAGAACCAGCGCCCACTAGCCAAGAGATAATTACACAGAGTAAATGTTTCAGTTTATACAATAGCCTAAGACAAGAAGCTATGAAAGTTTTTAAACAGAAAAAGATTTCTGAAGATTCTGAATAGACAAAGTGCTTTATATATATTAAATTATAAAAACAGTAATCTGTTAAAATAATCAAAAAATACTTATATTTTGTAGCTCAGTTGCGGTCAAACAACTTCTCCAGCCTGCACCAAAGACCAGAAACACAACTTTTGTTTTACAAGAACACAAAAGAACCAGCCCCCACTAGCCAAGAGATAATTACACAGAGTAAATGTTTCAGTTTATACAACAGCCTAAGACAAGAAGCTATGAAAGTTTTTAAACAGAAAAAGATTTCTGAAGATTCTGAATAGACAAAGTGCTTTATATATATTAAATTATAAAAACAGTAATCTGTTAAAATAATCAAAAAATACTTATATTTTGTAGCTCAGTTGCGGTCAAACAACTTCTCCAGCCTGCACCAAAGACCAGAAACACAACTTTTGTTTTACATGAACAGATGGCAGTGACCTATAAGTCTTGTAACTCCATACAAACCGAAGAAGGACTCATTACTGGGCACACTGCAGGTGCTGCAAAGAGCACTTCTGGCTGACATCAAAGATTGAAACAATACTAATTTCATGAACTTTAATCATACTTTGACTTAGGAATGGGGTCCATTTCTGTCATGGTATTAGAAACCCAAAAGACTTGGAGAAATTTAAAAAGAGGAAGTATTTTGGAATCAAGCCCCAGAAAGCTGCTTAAATCGATTAGAAATAAAGCCTGTAGTGACATGAAATGTAAAAAAGAAAAAATAAATAAATAACTAACTGCCAAACACTATTCAAAACATTTCTAAATGTGAGAAGTTAGCCAAGACTTATAGGTCACTGCCATCTGTTCATGCACCTACCTGGAAAAAGATGTAGAAAGCTATTTCTGCAATTCTAATATCTGGTCATGTTTCAAGTTCTTACCAAAGGCCTACATAGTCTTGCAAATGGAAAAATGAACCTATTAGACAAACAACCCTTGCACCTGTTAACAATTTTGTTAAGCATTAATCCCTTCAGGGTTAAGATGGGTCCAGCTACAAGGGAAATTGTCTATTTTCTGTTTTGGTAATATTATAGAAGCTGATAGGTCATCAGATCCCCACAGTGATAAGGCTTTCTTTTACATACCTCTGAAAAATAAAATTAATTCCACAACATGGCCATTGGTCTCTCTAATCCTGATTGAAAGTCTGGTACGAAAGTAGCAGTGATGTTAACCTGCTCACACCCAACAATCTGCTTTCAGATGGAAAGAAAGGTGTAAGTTATGAAAATACTGCCATGTTTCCAAACTATACAAAAATGTCAGTAAACAAGCATAAGAATCATATCTAAAAACATTGAGATAATCCTGACTTGTGAACATAGCTTTAGCAGGAATAACTCCACCTCTGCCCCAGACTGATGTCTGACACTTGGGCAGAAAAAAATCAGCTCATTCTTTGCTGGGAGAATAAAAAAAAAAAAACATACCCCCAGATTTACTAATCTTCCATGCAGAACAAATCTAGTTCTGCACGGAAGCAGCGGTTTAAGAGGAGGACGGCAACGCACCATGCATATTAATGAAAGCGCGCTGCCTAAACTCCAAATGCTACACGGAGCGTGGACGAGTGCAGGGGGTGTGTCTGAGAGCAGAGCTCTCAGAATAAACACGCCCCTTCAAAGTGGAAAAGAAGAATGTGTAAATAAATGAGCGAGACTGCTCATAAGTTTCCACATATCCCCACCAACAGTCCCCATGTGTTCAACAGCAACAGTGCATTTAAATAAAATGAAGAAACCCTTTTAGTTATTTTTTTTAAAACCCCAAGTACAGCTAACTGTAGGTGCGCGGGTTTATTCATCGCTTAACTACTATTAAAGCAGCTGAAAAGGCTGAAGAGGATAACAAGGAATATATATGCCAATGAAGCAACATAGCAATAGTGTAGTGGTTAGAGCATCCACCTAGTGAGTAGGCATTTCTGGTTCGAGCCCCACTGCAGCCACATATAATTTTCCATGTGAAATCTGTATATGAACATAATTTGACATCTTTTTGCCATATAACCTACATAATAACATTTAAATGTGAACTGGAGTACTGCATGAAATGCACATGTGAAGTGTCAGTGTCATAATGAATAAGGCACTAGTAAGCAGCTTTAAGCACAGATAATCATTAGTAAGCATATATAATCACTAGTAAGCGTATTTAAGTGTGTTTGCACTGTAGTAAGCATTGCCTACACAGATTAAGCAAAGTAGAAGCTGACTGAGTGTAAGAACCTGTAACTGGAGGGTAGCAGTGCTTACCGTCACGCAAACCCACGCAAACCCACTTACAACTGCTTTAAAGTGCCTTAATCACTCCGGATCCAACAGCCCAGGTTCTGCCCAGCAACAAAATAAATTGCCTCTGCAAAGCTCAAATTCAGGACCCTGTACACTATCGTCACAGTAGTTAACCACTAAGCCATCATAGCAATAGATATGAATGAGGTATCAGCAAACTAATCCTCACCACAGGAAAATCAAACCAAACATGTGAACTCAATCTATGTACAGTGTGATGTTGGATAACCTGCCACATAACATAAATATGTGAACTAGAGTACTGCAGTAAGCATAGATTTGAGGTGTTATTGTAATAAAGTGTAGAAGTCCCCAGGTCCCCATACAGTGTATGTACACATGAATCACAGATACCAGACACATAAATAACCTGCAATGAAGAATAAATCATTGCCAAATGGCAAATATAGTGATAATCAACTATGAAGCAATGCTAACAGCAACACAGCTCATGTTAGTAAGTGTAAGCAATGTGTAGGGGATCCAATTCAATCTGCCTAGTGGTATACCTCTTTAAACAGTGCCAACCTTATGTAAGCAGGTGTGCCCATAGTTTAGCCTATTCAAAACTGGCCAATCATGGCAAAGTGCAGAAAACTGGCCATATTAAAACCCCACAGGTGGGAATATGTCTCATAACTGGTTGTAGCATCCTACTGCAGGCAGAGTGACTGGTGTGGGTGAAGGCACTCGATTCAGAATGCAGCGCTGGGGCATCCAGGAGTCAAAATTCATGGTATGGCTCCTGGTAAAACACCATGATCAGAGACTACTACAGGGCCAGTACCAGGGCTCGCAGTACAAAACGGAGACCTGGGACAGTCTCGCCTGTGACTTCACCATTGCCACAGGTATCCCCCGGACTGGTGAGCAGGTTAGGCACCACCATGCTGACCTGAAGCGGCAGAGGGGGGATGTCCTGGAACAGTGAATCCAGGAGTGTCGGCAGATGGCCAATGCTACAGTACTGAGTAAGTACACATTCTACTAAGTAGTAAATAATTGCCTAGCTTGTGTATACTATGGATAGGTATGGCTAAATATCAATGCATTTCTTTGACAGCTGCAGATGAGCGGGCTGCGAACCAGCAAGCCCATGATGCTAGGCTGCAAAGGCTGTGTCGCGAGACAGGTTAGTAATCAGTCTGCATGTACTGTCATAACAAAGAATATAAGAGCCTTAGAAAGTATTGTACCAGTAGAAATAAATGTGTTAATAGTCTGTGAATAAAGGTATACCCCTGGAGTGCCTCTGTTTACTCTTCTCTCATATGTTTGCGATCTGTTCCATACTATAAATAGTACTGTTGTATCTTAAGCAGTGTCCCCCACACTGTGGTATGCAGATAAAATGGGTATGAAATCCTGCATAACAATGATATCGTACAAGTTAGGGAGACTTAGATAGAAAACAGTTGAAAGCTTTACATCAATTCCCTGATAGCACAGTGTACTGTGATGTTAGCAATAATTTTTTGTCACACACAGCAGGGGTTCGACTCCTGGGAGTGCTACTAGGTTGTATGCATAATCATACCCCACAACTGTACAGACTGTGATACAATGTTCAGATAGAAAGCTGTATGTGTAATTACACCCAGCAACTGTACAGAATTTGCTTGAATGTTCAAATCGTAAGTTGTATGCATATTTATACCCCACAACTGTTCCAAGCTGTCCAGCATGTCCAGATAAATGGCCCATATCACCAGCTTGGTACCCTGTTCCCCTGAAAATTCAGTGTGATGATTCAAGAAATGTAGGCAGCTGTCAATGACATATAACTGATAGTCAAACGTGCACATAGTCAGAGATTGTATATGAAAACAAACCTGTCATTCTAGCACCTCACCCAAAGTGTATGACAGCAATTCTCAACATATGTTGCATTAACACCTGCAGCCTGTCACGCCTGTATTTAAGACACAGGTCACATATATAATAATCTATAAACATACCAGTGTACAATATAAGGCCATTGTGTAGGGTAATAATACATGTAAGGGAAAGATCACTGCAGTGACCAAGAATGTAGTGAAAACTTGAAAACTACAAGGATATATCAGTTGTTAATTGAACCCTGTCTCTCACCCCCTACCATAGGTGCATAATAACCCAATGACACTCCTCAACTGGTATGTATACACTCCAAACTTTTTTGGGACATATGTCCTAATGGTTAATAAATATTCACATTTGTTTCTATGTATGTGCCATGTTAAAATACACCCATATTGGTGGCCTGTTGCCATCAATGAAACCCGCATGCTTCTGCAATGGCCACTGTTGTTCCATATATGCATGTGTTCTGCTTGCTCTGCAACTGTGTTAAATCTGGTGTGTCAGGTTAATGGGAATACCTATGCATGCTGTTATAACTAATCCTGAATGCTGTTGACTGTTATTAACCCATATCTGCCATAAACCTGCGACACAGCTCATATGGGAAGGTCGGTCCCAGCTGATTCACCTGTCCCACCTCAGCTGGCCATGGCACCAAGCACCAACACATCTGGGGCCCAGCCTGGGACCTCCTCCTCCGTGGACCCTGCTCCACCTTTGGGAGGAACCACTGCAGGGGATGGGGCTCACCCCCCCCCTCGGAGCAGGCGCGGAGGGTAACCTGTCACCTGTCAAAAGGTGTGGGCTGTGGTGCATAGGGAGCTCGATCTGGAGTATTAAGAGTGGCAATGCCAGCTTGAGGGCCGAGTGGGGCTATTAGAGGGTGAGCCTGCCCCTCCTATACAGCCCCCAGCACAACCACCTTTGGGGCCGTGAAGGTACAGTGGTGACTGCCCATGGGTGGGGACCTCAATCCCACTGTTTCCAGGTGGAGGATCATGGGCTTGCGACTTCCAAACATCCCTCCCTGTCCAAGGTGTTTACCCCCCCATATGTGTCATATACCGACCCTGTATGCATCTTGTGTGTCTTGTCTGTTAATCTACCCAGCCTCCCTCCCTAAATATACCTACTACCCCTCCCCAACATCCCACTCTCATCTGAAAAAAATAAAAAAAGGCAATCTGTTCCCACAAAAAAATCTTGCCCCGTACATAGCTGTCCATTTTGCACATGTCCACTGGACACATGTAATCTGGTCTAATTTTCATCACAATGAAAATATGTTGTCCTCACCCCTCTCCCAGGGGTTTGAGAGTCCAAATGTACCTGCAAATATAGTGTATATGCACAGCTGTTGCTGTAGAAAAAAATGGGGAGCTATGGGCCTTTTCTATACCCTTTCTGCACATGCCTAGCTATTTTCCCTACTGTCTTTCCCTCTTTGTGCCCCATTTTTCACCACTTTAATATCAACCCCTTTTCTTTTCTTTTAAAGGAATTAGCACAGAGGTAAGTGGCAGTAGGCACCGTTAAGCAGTGGTAGGCAGGTTTGCGTGGGTTTACACAAGGGTAAGCTATTCCTACACAAGTTGAGAAATCTGAAGCTGACTGTCAGAAAACATAAGCGGAGGTTGGCAGTGCTTACCTTTGCGCAATCCCGCGCAATCCCACTTACAACTGCTCAAAAGTGCCTTAATCACACTGTATCCAATGGCCCTTGTTCTGCCTAGCAACAAAATAAGCAGCCTCTGGTAGGATCAAACCCAGGACCTTGTACACCATGGCCAAAGTGATTTAATACTAAGCCATCTCAGATATACATAACCTTGATGAATTCACAAACATATCATCCAGCCCAGTCATTCCACAGTACAGAGAATGTATTCCAACATGTAGATGTATGTGTGTGTGAGTAAATATTAATGTCTAAATGGTTACAACATATATATATATATATATATATATATATATATATATATATATATATATTTATAAATATTTATGAACATATAAACATGCAAATGCCTACATCTATAGATATATATGTCCACATCTACATGTCTAAATATATATGGCAGGTTATATAATTATGGCAGCAGATATATATATATATACATATATATATATATATATATATATATATATATATATATATATATATATATATATATATACAGATATAGGTATATACGGACATACATCTGTAGATAATGGGGAAATAACAAAACAAATATGTCCTCATGCAACGTTAATGGGATTTGAGAGGCCGCACACAATATACGTCTGGTACGAATAGGTATACACCCCCAATCGAAGCACGACCCCCCCCCCCTGTAATACAGTACCAAGTGTTGCAGATCCCATAACCAGGACCAGACATGACATGGCCATCCCTAGGATACATATACACAGACATATATATGCAGATACAGGTATATATATATATATATATATATATATATATATATATATATATATATATGTAACTACACATACACACACACATATTTGTACAGTAATATACATATGTCGTACGTGCACACAATATGGAGCAGCCAGTATTCCTACAGTCACAACCTTACAAACTGGAAACTGTATGAGCCACCCATATGAATGACATTCATAGCCTGCAACATATACCCACAGATATATAAAAGGGTATAACACCACACACAGGTGTGCATAAATGAATGTGAAAGCTTTATTTGTGTACTATGACAGTTGTATATACCATGTCATATAGCTGTTTAAATACTGACATCCATATGTGTAATGCAACTATGAAACAGTTATACTAAGACAGTAGTCTGGAAAGGTTGATATATGTTGCTGTCCAGGCCGAGGCCTTCAAGTAGCACATTAGTAATGACAGACTGGGCCACAGCATACCAGACAATCAGCAGTACGTAATGCAGATGTATAGGTCAGCAGCCTCTATCTACACTCTGTACACAATCCCTAGGGGGGGACAGACCCCTGTTGACACAATGGGATGTATCTGTTACATAACAAGGCATACCTGACACCATTACAATCACAATGACAAACAGAACATCCCGTATGGCAGGAGGCAGTAAACCTGCATTAACCCAAGGTGGATTTTATGGTAAAGTACATCCAGATACCTTACCGAAGCCTATCCCAGATACCCACACATGTTGTAACAGCCTAGGTTAGTCATGGTGCACCCCCTACATTCACTAATACTGGGTCTTATATCAGTTTTACATACACTGGCCTCTGGAGTGCAATAGGGGACACATGTACTGTGTAGGTGAAACCCACACATATATGGCCCCAACCCCCCAGTATGTGTGGGGGACACAACAGCAGTGGAGTGATGGCAGGAATGACAGCATGACATACACACAGCCCACTACATAACAAGCTATGACAGCATGTCATACGTGCAAAGCCTGGTATGTAGGTGGAGGACAGAGGCTGGAACACAGGCACATATGTATAAAACTGTTGTCATACAGTAAGCAAGATATGTATATGTGAACATATCTATATGGATATATGTATACTTATTTATACATATATGTTCACCATATGTCCTGCACATGGAGTGGAGCCCTACCGCAGCCCCAATAGTCCCAACATCTCAGTGCAATGGGATGTCATGTATGTAGTGCAGGTATATTTGTAGATTATTGCTACTGTAATAGGAATTGTCTTCACTGAAATGGTGTGTGTGGGAGGCCACATCTGCTGTTAACATGTTTGCCATTGGCTACTTACAGACATCCTAAGGTCATCATAGTACAGTACCACTGCTAGCACAGTAATGCCCCTGTGGACTACAGCTGCGATATGTCCAATATATGTGGACAGTCTGACACACTCGGGTCAGTCCAGGGGTATACACAGAACCCCTTCATGCAAGACATGTGGACCAGGCCTGTCAATGTGGATGTTAACATCCATGTAGATGGGTATAACACATACATACTGGTATACATTTGCTCCCATAAGGTTATACATTCATACACCCCTGTCTGTCCTGACACATGATAACCACTGGTACAGAGTTGCCATGGCCACATACTATCCACTAGTTACTGGCATAAATCTGAACAGCATCCCACTGCTTTGTCTGACATACATGACTGTTATGGTGACCAGGCAGCAGTACATCTGGCAAGTATCTGGACATGACATCTCACTGGATAAGTACAGTAAGCTGCTAGACATGTAATAAAGCACAGTGCAGGCTACAGGCAGACTGACTCAACACTGGGCTACATCTCCTATGTGGGAATACACATGTACCTGCATAGATCGCAGGCTCTACAGGCCCTTCAACACCATCCCCCGGTCTGGAAACATAGATTAACGTACTAATCCGGCCATACATCCCTATTCCACTCGATGGTATGCCACATGGCTTACTGAAAGACCCCAAACTGTAGTTGTAACTGACTGCCAATCCATCCCCAGACACGTGACAAGTGGAGTACCTCAGAGTTCAGTCCTGGGACCACTGTGGTTTGGCATCTACATCTCTGAAGTACAGGCCAACAGTACAGGACTCTGACTAAAAAAGGTAACAGATGACTGCAAAATGGGTGTCATTATGAGCCTAGCCTGACTGCACTGCATGATATGTTACTGATACCAGCCTGACATCATACAGGTGGGATGGAGTACTGTTAACATCTTCTGCCCTTGCTGTGTAATGTCCTAGTTATTGGATCTGCAACAGTTGGTAGTGTGTTGCAGGGCAGAAGTGTTTGGCTGTGAGGGGGGAGAATACCTATTCATGCATGACGTATGTTGTTTGGCCTGTCAACCCCATTAATGGTGCATGTGGACATATATGTTTCTGCTATGTTCCCACTTTATCTACAGATGTATATCTGTATATACCTATATAGATATAAATATCTGCTTACATATATGCGTATGTATATGTATATGTATATATATATATATATATATATATATATATATATATATATATATATGTATATATATATATATATATATATATATATATACATATACATATATATATTTTTCTACATATATCAATATGTTGTATCTTTTTAGACATTAATATATTTTCACACACACATACATCTACATGTTGGAATACATTCTCTGTATTGTTAAATGACTGGGTTGGATGTTATGTTTGTGAATACATCAGGGTTATGTATTTCTGAGATGGCTTAGAGGTACATAACTTTGGCTATGGTGTGCATGGTCCTGGGTTCTCACCTAGCAGAGGTTATTTATTTTGTTGCTAGGCAGAACAAGGGCCGATGCATACAAAGTGATTAAGGCACTTTAAAGCAGTTGTACTTGGGTTTGTGCAGGTTTGCACGGAGGTAAGCACTGCTAAAGTCTGGTTACAGTTTCTTATACTCAGTTAGCTGCTGAATTGCTTAACCTGTGTAGGCATTGCTTAGCTCCATGCAAACCTGCGCAAACTTGCTTACAACTGCTTAAGAGTGCCTCACTCACTCTGTAGCCATTGCCCCTTATTCTGCAAAGCAACAAAATAAACTGCCTCTCCAAGGCTCAAACCCAGGACCCTGCACTCCATACACAAAGTGATTTAGCACTAAGCCATGGCAGATATACATAACCTGAAGTTTTCACAAACATATCCTGCAGCACAATCAGTCAGCAGTACAGGAAATGTGTTATTATCACACCACATAACCTGTTAATGAAAGAAGTCTGGACAAAGTATGCCACACTGTGGGTACAAATAGGGATAAATATCAACTAATGCTTTGTTACACTTACAGTGTTGCTAGTTACGCAGTTATATGTATTAGAACACATATGTAGAAGGAGAGGAAGTCTGAAACACAAAAGTGTTGCCACTAGATACTGACTTCAATGCTGCGATCATTCATGAGAATTGCCAAGTGAATGAGGAACAGGCCAAAATATGAGCCGAACATGTATGGACATATGGACATATGGACAGATATATATCTGCAAATGTAGACAGATAGACAGCTATATATATATATATATATATATATATATATATATATATATATATATATATATATATATATATATATATGTATATATATATATATTAATGTATGTCTCACAATAATCATATAACAGCAATTGTATATAGAGACATACATATGTTCATATATATATATATATATATATATATATATATATATATATATATACAGATGTATATATCTATAGATACACACATATATATATATATATATATATATATATATATATATATATATATATATATATATAGTCATATGAGATATATATATATATATAGGTGCATACACATATATACACACACACAAAAGTTATCAGTAGCCATACATGTGTAGAAGTCGTGTGGAAGTACTGGATGCAAAGTATATCCCTCAGCCACAAGCCCTTCAACTGGCACCTGTGAAATGTGTAGTGTGGCAACCATTCCCACAAATGAGAATACTGACATTAAACATATATCCATCCACAATTCCAAGGACATGACACGACACACAGGTATGCATACATAGATAACCTTTATTCCTGTACTATACAATATTGTATGCCAGTACTGACACCACATAAGGTTTGAAATATGTAATCAGCCATGAATGCAAGGCCCACACAAAACAGTAGATTGCTTGCAATTTGTATATATACCATACTATGCTGTCCGGTCCAAGGCCTTCAATTAGTACAACAGTAGGAAAAGGATTTGCCTTCAGGATACGTAATAATCAAACATCCACAGAATGTCCAGCTTATGTCATGAAATATAACCCCTGCTGTACATGACATGTGTAGCAATCTTATATATCACTGGCTTGTTATCAGATATGATGACACTATTTATGGCGTACAGCACATATGCACCACTTCATGCATGCCATATGTACAAACGTTGACAGTGGTGTGGCTGACAGCACATACACAGGGCCAGTATAGACATGTTGCTGTGATAACCTTGTATATTTCCATTGTAACGGTGTTTGTTGCAACATATGTCCTCAGAGGGATATGAAGTCAGTAACTGTCATGGCCTTCACCATCTACACACTGCAATCCTCACACTACTGTCTGCAATCCACAGAGAGATGCACTGTGGATAACACATGAAACCAAAGGCACAACACTGCCCAGTCTGCAGATGACCTTGCAGATGGGGATTCCTTATATACATGGAACTGACATGGCAGGTATTACTACATGTACGACAGGCATATCCAGACAAACACTATTAAACCAACATTACTCCAAATGCAGTATAGCAGCACTTACAGTCTGTAGTCAGATCAGGCACATCCCCCTCCTGTTTGTTGCCCTCTTTCCACAGTGTATGTTGTCAGAGGTAAATCCACAATCCATTTGAGATGCCGTTTGCCAAACAACAGATCTAGTTCCTGCTCACAGTGACTGAATAGGCCCAACACCACCATGATGTTCCTAGGTATTGGAATGTGTTTCCATGCAATTGGCTATGGGATTGTTACCACAGCTGTTCCACATGCAATCAGCTAGGGGAGGGTTGCAATTCATGCAGAGGCCATCAGCTGATCATGAGCCTCACATAAAATACACATGCTGCTGCCTAAGCAAGGCAGGTGTGGGTCTCCACATCCACCAGAGAGGGAGTGGGGGAGGCAGACAGAGGCAAATACATGTCAGGGAGGGGTGGGAGTGTAAAACTGAAGCATGTTTGTGTCACACACTTACCAGCACAGGGTATCAAACCCCTGACGACTATGTAGTGCTATCACAGTTCAATGCAGTTATTGGATGCACCACATGGGTTACATGATGTGGAGCACTCAGAACATATATGTGAGGGTGAGTGACATCTGCAACAGTGATACAGTAGATATACGGTAGGTGTCGTACATGAGCCTGTCTTCATGAACAGTTGCCAGCGTCAACACAGGCACACTCACACAGGGACGCACACACATTGACACACTTGGCAGGGCCAGGAGTGCAACTCATCACTAGTGGGATTGCCACAACACATCAATGTGCAGGTATCACATGCACCACACGGGTCATACTAAGGCCGTATGGGCAAAGAGTATGAGGAGATGTCATACATCAGACAGCATGCTTCAGTATGCCCTGGGGGGTTGTAGTGAGTGTGGATGTGGCCATACACACCATACAACACACACACACGAACACAAAGGGTGCAGGTTCTGACATGCATGGGTGCATGTCTACACGGATGTGTGGTGGTCAACTGTGCCAGCAGGCTGTACAAGGGTAGGCAATGGGTGTACCTTGGCATCAGACCACATGACAATGGTCTGCATTGTGGTTGATGCCTGTAGTTACTGCATTTGCCCACACAGGTGGGTATTGCATCCCCCATCCAGTCACCTGGGTGACTATTTTGTGTGCCCAATGCTGTGCACCACATGTCATGTATGTGTTCATTAGTCCATGACATGGATGGTGTCTGGGATGTGCACCTCCCACATGCATGTACAGTGACATGTGGAACTGTATCTGGGGTGTCTGGCCCATGTTGTGAACACAGATTATCATCAGATGTGCCAGTCTTGCCCACCTGTGGCACCAACTGGTACTGGGCAGCAG
Organism: Protopterus annectens; assembly: GCF_019279795.1. NCBI lineage: Eukaryota > Metazoa > Chordata > Ceratodontiformes > Protopteridae > Protopterus > Protopterus annectens. The sequence goes on along the minus strand of NC_056731.1, from coordinate 1,824,111,585 downwards.
GTTTACCCTTTGCCTACATTGATGACATGCCAACAACATTCCCTGATGTCAGTGTCATCTGTCCATACAGGACATGTTATCAGGCATGGTATGTCCATTGTGAGTCACATGTGAAGGCACCACAGGTGGTGCAGGTGTACATTGGGGAACATGGTATAGGTGCGCTGCCTGCATGTACTTGCATATTGGACAGATGGGCAGGGTGACATGCCATCTGTAGCCCACTGCTATCACTGCATAGCTACTATCAGTGGTCAATATGCAGTGTACTACCCACATATTGGCTGCTGCCTAGGCATGTGTGTTCATATGACACATGGGTTGAGTGTGTGCTCTGGGTAATAGTGGGGTTGCTAACTTGGATTGTCTGGCCTTGATGTCACATGTATGGGTATGGCTTTGCACCCCAGCCCCCCAGCTAATTTACATCTGTTATCCCTGTATGGTTGACATTGTGATATATAGTAGGGCCACCATAAAATAAATTAGCAAAACCCCCTACACAATGTACACAAACACACCTGTAATGTGTGGGAGTAGAACACCTACCTAATTACTTTATTACACTACAGCATTACACAGTTATGGTACGCACCATAAACATTACTGGAGTACTGTTTCCCCAAAGGTGTATTTCACAGTGAATGACATTGGCAGGATTACCAAAGTAGGGCCTTTCAACTATACTGCAAGTGACAAGCCTAAAATGCATTGTTTCTTACACAGACAGTGAGACACACACAAAACATCCACAACTGACATATGTGGGTATAGAACCTCTAACTGAGGTCTATATCACACTATAGCATAGAGCTGTTATAGGATGCACTGCAGGGATTACTAAAGAACTTTTTCCCCAAAGTTTTACTTCACAATAAATGACATCAGCAGGACTGCCAATGTAGGGCATTTGAAATGTACTGCGAGTGAGTAGCCTATGATGCATTGCTCCATACACAGACATTGCAACACACACAAAACATCCAGAACTGTCATGGGTGGAGATGGAACCCTACCACATTTCTAAATCACACTACAGCAGTACTCAGTTACAGGACGCCCTACAGAGAGTACTGGGCTATGACTTTCCCACAGGTGTATTTCTAGGTGAGTGATATCAGCAGACTTGCCAAAGTTGAGTATATGAATTCTAAGGAGTGGAGTAACTTAAAAAGCATTGCTTGTTACTCAGTCACAGACAGACAGAAACACACAGATTCACACACACACACACACACACACAGTTGCCAAGTCTGGGGTTAAAACACCTACCTCACTACTTTATCACACTACAGCAATATGCAGTTACAAGACATGCTATGGAGATTACTGGGCTATAATTTCCCCAGAGGTGTATTTCTAGGTGTGTGACATCAGCAGCCTTGCCAAAGTTGAGTATGTGTATTGTGAGTGGCCTAAAAAGCATTGCTCTCTATTCAGTCAAACACACACCAACAGTTGCCAGGTCTGGGGTTAGAACACCTACTTCACTACTTTATCACATTACAACAATACGCAGTTATAAGATGCACTATGGAGATTACTGGGCTATGATTTCCCCAGAGGTGTATTTCTAGGTGTGTGACATCAGCAGCTTTGCCAAAGTTGAGTATGTGTATTGTACAGGGTGTGAGTAGCCTAAAAAAGCATTGCTTTCTACTCAGTCGGGCACACACACAGTTGCCAGGTCTGAGGTTAAAACACCTACCTCATTACTTTATCACACTACAGCAATATGCAGTTACAAGACATGCTATGGAGATTACTGGGCTATGATTTCCCCAGAGGTGTATTTCTAGGTGTGTGACATCAGCAGCCTTGCCAAAGTCAAGTATGTGTATTGTACGGGGTGTGAGTGGCCTAAAAAGCATTGCTCTCCACGCAGTCAGACACACACACAGTTGCCAGTTCTGGGGTTAGAACACCTACCTACTTTTTCACACTACAGCATTACACAGTTACAAGATGCACTACGGAGATTACTGGGCTATGATTTCCCCAGAGGTGTATTTCTAGGTGCGTGACATCTGCAGCCTTACCAATGTTGTGTATATGAACTGAACTGAGTGTGGGTAGCCTAGAAAGCATTTCTCTCTACACAGGCAGAGACCGAGACATGCACACATACACACACTCACACAGTTGCCAAGTCTGGGGTTAGGACTAGTACATAACTAGTTTATCAGTACAGCAGTACACAGTTATGGGATGTGCCATGGGGTTTACTGAGCTACAGCTCCCCCAAAATTGTATTTCACATTGGATGACCTCAGCAGGCTTGTCATGATACTGCTATGGGGAGGGTGGTGTATGCATGGGCCGTAACCCATTCATGTAGGGGTTGATATGCCACATGTAGGCACACATGGGGTCATATGCCATATGTACGTGTATACAGCTACTAGGTGCCAACTTCCTTGTAGAGTCATGTTGCACAGCTGGCACGTGCAACATGCCGTCATGCTGACAGATATTGGTGGCTAGTATCTGCAGTGAGTGACACCTGCACCTCATGTGTTTGGGGCCCTTTGGCTGTGTGCTGGGTGGGACAGGCCCAGATGACTCCTTGTTACGGTCACCCTCTTCAGCACATCTATGTCCATCTACCTTTGGCTTATTATAGTCTGTTGTACTTACATATATGTCTGTATTCCTATCCACTGTGTGTGCAAGGCAGGAGTGGTGCATACTGACATGTGTCTGCACTGAGAACTGCAACTGCCAGATATGTCTGGTCCACTGTTGTTTGCTGACATGGCCTTCTTATGTTTAAGTGTGTGAGCATGCCCAGTATGGCCATCTATATTGCATGTGTGGATCAAGTCCAGGTGGTTTGTACTGCAGTGCTGACCTTTGTGTTGTACACCAACAGGTAGCATGCTGTGTCTGCAGGATATACATCAGTCATTTGGCATTGACTGTTGCTACATTTCTGCATAGCGTGGGGGGGGGCACCAAGCTGTCTCTACATTTCTACACAGGGATAGGGGGCGTACCTGACTGTTACTTTAAGTGTACATAGGATGGTGGGGCACACCTTACACTTTTACACAATTGCTAGGACAGTACTGGTATGTCAGGTACACCGTTTCGGTCTGTGGTCTTACCTATCATGCTGGCTAGAGGCATACCAGTGTACTGCAGATTGTAGCTTTCACTATCTACATATTCGTTTCTGGCTTCCTAGCCTTCGCAACTTACATCCAACTGGCTGGTCTGCTGTAGTCTGTCTGTGTACGGCTGGGGTAGGGGTTACCCATGGGGCTCATTCAGAGGCCATAGTACAGCATTTGTTTGTGTTTGTCTACACCTATCCTGCTGGCTGTGACTGTTGTTTGGTATGTGCCCCCCCCCCCCGACTGGCATGTGTGAGTCACTTACCTTGTGGGTGTCCTAGTATTGAGGGTGGTGATGCAGGGCTGCCTATGTTGGATGCACATAGTACACTCCTTATACATGGCTGAGCACAGGTAGTGTTATGTTTGGCATATATTTTTCTGTATGTATGAGTCAGAGATAGATGTCATTCCCTGGGTCCCGACTGTGTCAGTGCATGTGCTATGTGTTGCCTCTTTGCCAAGGCCAGGGCATACTGGGCATGCCTCCTTCTGCCTACTGGGGCAGGCTCAGGTTGTTCCTCCTCTGAGACACTGCGCCTGTGCAGGCCTTGGCACTGGTGGGGGGCTGTGTGGCCCTGCCCCATGCTGTTCCTGCTACAGCTGTTTCCACAGGATCATATTGTGTAGCATGGCACATACAAGGACAATTTGGGTACATGCAGTTGGTGAGTACTGCAAGACTCCACCGGATGTGTCCAGGCACCAGAACTGTGACTTGAGCATCCCAAACACATGCTCTATTATGATCCATGTTTGTGCATGTGCGTCATTATGGAGTTCTTTTTTGGGTGTGTGCACATTTCTGATGGGTGTCATCAGCCATGGCTCCAGTATGTATCTAGCTTCCCCCACTAGGTGACCATGTGGGATGTTCCCACTGGCAAATGTCTGGTACAGCTGCATCAGATACCAGATGTGGGAATCGTGGTAGCTTCCAGGGCAGCCAGCACACACATTCATTATTACGCCCTGGGCATCGCACACAACCTGGCAGCTGATGGAGGGGAAGCCCCTGCGATTGATGTAGACCCTACCCCGCTCACCTGGTGGTGCTTTAATGCATATGTGCATGCAGTCTATTGCACCCACTACCTCAGGGTATTCTGCTATTTGGTGGAAGAGATGCATTTTGCTGGCCTACGCCTCACAGGTGATGGGGAAATATACATGCTCACCGACATGTGCTGACATGGCATCCAGGAACTGGTGGAGTATCCTGGATGCTGATGCCTGTGAAATACCCATCATATCCCCAGTTGGCCTTTGGAAGGTACCTGTAGCTAGTATTCTTAGGCCTACACATACCTTGGTATCCACTGGGATGGGTTCCCCATTGTTAGTTCTGTGTGTGAGGCGTGGCCGGCACAGCTTGACAATTTACTGTAGGAGGTCCCTGTCCACCCTATAGTGCTCTACTATCTCCAGCTCATGTAGCCCCTGGTAGGTTACCCTGGGTCTGTACACTCTTCTCTGTTTCCTCACTGTGGGTTGCTCAGCAGCATTCACATCCTCACCACCCTCAGCCTCTTGCACATGCTGGTTTATGATAGCAAAAGCAGCCACTAACATTTTTTCTCTTGCTTTCGTTTTGTAAAATTTCCCCATCTGTATACACTGGTGGTACAGAGTTTTTGGGAAAAACAAGGGAGAAAGGTGTTTGCATAGTTTATAGTGGTGTGCTGGGCTCGTCTGCTGCCTGTGTAATTGGCTGGTTCTGATACATTTCACCTGTCAGATAAGCTAGTTCTCCTTGATTACCTTCCTACTGCTGTTTTCCCTTGCCATTGCCTCCCTGTTTAAGGCCGTGTGTGGGCCTCGCAAACAGAGAGCTCATATGTGCACAGAGCTGCTTTTTCCTGGTTTAACTTCCTTTTTCTTTCTGTAAAACCTGGTGTGCGGCACGCACACCCGCTTACACTTTGTAAAGTGTGCTAGGCAGGTTTAGACACACCCTTAGCTTAGCTGTGCTAACCTAGGAGCAATCCCAAGCCACAAGTCTCCAATCCGCTTACAGTATGCCTGACACCCCTCCCCATGATGTAATCTCTATCCTAGTCTTGCACCCAGCTATTTACACTCTTACACTCTTGGGACCTGCCTAACACCCTGGGAATATCTGGGATTCACTAACCTTTCCATCATTTGTATAGGATTGCCTGCTAATGCATAGTTACATGTCCCACACTGAGCCTTCTCCCTTAGAAACCACTACTCACTGACCAGGTTGTCTTTTGCCTGCCATTGACTTGCATGGCAGAATACTGATTTTTGTTAGAATGCTCATTTTCAGTTTATTTTCTTATTTTCCCCCTGATCCTGTTTGAGTGCCACTGCCCTATGCTTAAACAGCTGAGATTGGCAAAAAAAAAATAAAAGTTGTTTTATTTTTTAAACAGTTTGCAATGCCAATGGCCTTCTACTTGGCCATTGGCATGCTTCTTCAATAATATGCAGCCTTTATTTGGAGCTGTCATACCTCCGTTTTGGAGTTTGCAGAAATGTACTCGGTTACTAACCGAATACATTTCTGCAGATTGCACTCATCTTGCACGGACTATTGCAAGCTTCCTGGATTGTAATATCACCTCATTTGCATGGATTTCTCAAGCAAATGAGGTGATTTGCATACCAGGGCTTAGTCCGTGCAAGATTAGTGCTGGAGCTCTCGTGCATGCCCCTGCTGGCTGTTCCTGGACTGCACGGCAGACATATTGCCTGCGTGAGCTACTGCACTCATCTTGCACTCTGTGCAGGCTTTTGAGAATCCAGGGGATAGTGTCCATAATGAATAATCCATTACAACAGTTACCAAATAGAAACCAAACTTCCTTCTTCTGAATACACAACATACTACACTGATCAATGTCTAAAAGAGACAAACTGTAGATCAACTGCTCTATTGCAGAGAAAAGGGAATGATCTTGGGCACAGAGATTCTGAAATACAAACTCCTGCTTTTGCACATTTAGGCTCATTGTTCCAACACTTACGATTAACAGGTCTGAGAATTTAAAACAGTTACACAAAATATCTGTTGGATACATTTCCAGCATAATTTTGCCAATACAGACAACTTAGAACTGTTTGCAAAATTGTGCTAAACAGCACAAGCAGAGCATTTTTGATGCTAGTCTTCCCTGGAGCCCCACTCCCACAAATCGTCAGGAGTAACTCCATTCCTTCCTCATTACTCGATGCCTCCAGTATGAATATTGTGAAATTATTAAAAAAACACTTTAAGAACATCATTTGTAAGTTGCTTTTGCTACCCACTTGCTTATCCTTCCATTTATCACAGTAAATCAGGAAGTAAGGTACACATAAAAGATTTAAACATGATGGTCAGAAAGCATCTCTACCAGATAACTGGTTAAGGTGGGCCACTTCTGACTGCATAACATCTAAATTTATAAAGCTTGCCTTATTCCTATTGCCTATCCTCCAACTATAGTGACAAACAGCTGTAGATGGGAAGATGCTTACTTCATGTTTCAAAATAATGGTGATGCACTGACTGCAGTAATGAAACAGATATATTGTTGTTTTCAATGTCATGTTTACAAATATATAAATCATTGTTCATCAACAGCTAACAGATTGTACTAAAACTCAAAACATACTGATTCAGTTGGAATTTTTCCCCAATTGTATGAGAGGTCTGATAGGGACAGAAAGCACATATTCCACTGACAACTTAGAAAGATGATAGAATATTAGGTATGCAGTAGCATGACTCAGCTGAAGGATGTGGGTTCCAAAACCCTGCACACACAGCTATTGTGATTTACCACCAAGCCATGGTAGATATACAGACATCGGATCTTATCACAAACATATCATCCAGCGCAGTCATTCAGCAGTATAGGAAATGTATTCCATCATGTAGATGTATGTGTGTGTGTTTATGTCCAGATATAGATACATACATATATATAGATATATCAAGAACATGCCATGTGATAACAAAGCATTACAAAGGAATGAAAAGGGAAACACCAGCAATGCCTATATTATGTAGTGGTGTTGTCCTATGTAATATAGGCATTGCTGGTGTTTCCCTTTTCATGCAAACATTTGTACATTGGCCAAATACATCACTCTGTGCATTTTATTTACATTAACACAACAGTTCCTGTCCACTCATTATGTGAGAACAGTACTCTTGCAAGGTGCTGTGAGTGACATCATCATCATCATGAAAAAGGTAAATGTAACCACAGAGGGACCGGTAGTGTTGTGTGCACAATGGGGTTTTCTGCATCATGTGTACCTGAAACCATTAGGAGTCATGTGCATACCAGGATCGTGTGCCTGAGAGACAGGGATGAGGACAACTGGAGTATGTTATGATGCATATTAAAAGGATTACATGTGTCCAGTGGACAAGTATGTGAAATGGACAGCTATGTATGGGGCAAATGCTGTTCTAGGAACTGATTGGCCTTTTGTTTCCTTAGGGTGAAAGTGGGATGTGGGGGAAGGAGAGTAGGTATGCTCATGGAGGATTGGATGACAGACAAGACAGCATACAGGGTTGGTATATGACACATGTGGAGGGATACACCTTGGATGGGGAGGGGTGTTCGGCAGTCACAAGCCCATGAAGCCCCAGATGGAAACAGTGGGACGGAGGTCCCCAGCCATGGGCAGCCACCACTGCACCAAAACAGCCACAAAGGTGGCAGTGCTGGGGGCTGTCTAGGAGGGGCAGGCTCACCCTGTAAATGTGATAATCTGCCCTCGAGCTGGCGTATCTGGCCTCGAAACCCCTTATTGAGCCCCCTACGCACCACGTCCGGGACTGTACGACAGCGGACATGTTCCTGTCTGGACCTGTTCCTAGGGGTGACAAGCCCCATCATCAGTGGTGGTTCCACCAGAAGGTGGTGCAGAGCCAACAGAGGTGGTGATCCAAGTCTGGGCCCCAGATGTGCTGGTGCCCGGTGCCATGGCCAGCTGAAGTGGGACAGGAGGTTCTGCCGGGACCTCTAAACCCATACAGCCTATCGTGTTACAGTTTAAACATGGATATGGCTTAGTAATAGTCAACAGCATTCAGGATTACTTATAACAGCATGCATAGATATGACCATCAACCCAACACAACAGATGGTATACATTTGCAGAGGGAGCACAACACATGCATATATACTGCATGACATCTGTACAAAGTGTAGAAGACTTGAGACTGCAGCTATGAACAGTGGCCCATTATTGGCATGTCACTGAGAACCCCAGACAGTGTCTGTCATGCCACTGTTTCATGTGACATATGTCCAATCAGGGATGCGATGGCAGTAACTCATCACTATCACCATGTACTGACTGCAATCCTCACACTATGCTCCTGAAGTTCACAGATGGGTGTTCAGTGAGTAACACAGGAAACAAATGGTTCCACACACTGACCAGTCCACAGATGGCCTTACAGCTGGGGGTCCCTCACAAACAGAGCACCATCTTGTCAGTTTTAAAACATGCAGAATAGCCATTAACACACACAACATGTTAAACTGGCAGTAGTCTCAATGAAGCATAGCTACACTTACATGTTTTAGTCATGTCTGGCACATCATCCTCCTGTCTTTAGGCTATTTCCCACTGTGTATGTTGTTTGAGGAACATCCAGATATCATCTGTGATGCCGTTTACCAAACACCAGATCCAGGTACCACTCACAGCAACTGTCATGCGCAAACACCAACATGATGTTCCTAGATATTGTACTGTGTTTCCATGCCATTGGCTATGGGAACATCATCACAGCTGTTCCACATGCAATCAGCTAGAGGAGGACTGCAATAGGTGAAGAGGCCATCACCTGATCATGACCATCACTTTCAAAACACAAGCTGCTGCTGAGCAGGTGTACAACTCCACATCCACCAGAGAGTGTGTGGGAGGGACAGACAGAGGCAAAGTACATCAGAGAAGGGCTTGGAGACTAAAACCTAAGCATCATCTGCCACACACCTACCAGTACAGGGGTTCAAACCCCTGACTGACTAGTCATTACTATTACAAGTGCATGCAGTTACTCCATGTACCACAAAGCTGACATGCTGGTGTGCTGTAAGAACATATATGTGTGCTGGTGAGTGACATCTGCAACAGAGATGTAGTAGACATACCTTAGGTGTAGCACACATGGCTGTCCACATGAATGGATGTCATTGTCAACACAACCATACTCTCTAATGGACTCACATTGACACACTTTGCCAGGCCCACAAATACACTTCCTAACTACTTAGTTTTCCACACTGCAGTAACAAGGGATATCCAGAGGTTCTATGGGCTAGGGCATGTGAGGATGTCTGACATCAATCAGTATACCAATGGGAGTTATACTGGGTGTGACCGGTTGGGAGCATATACCCCACATGCAGACACAAGGTGCCAGTACTGACATGCATGTGTGCATTGCTTCCCATGGGTGTGTAGGGGTTGGCTGTGTAAGATGGCTGTACAAGGCTGGGTGAGGGGTAATCCTTGGCATCACGCCACCAAACAATGGTGTGCAGTGTGGTACAGAGGTGTAGTGTCTGCAATGTTCCACACAGATGGTTATTGTATGAACTGTCCTGACATTCTGGTTACCATTGTGTATGGCCATAGCTTTGCAATGCATGCCATGTCTGTGTTTGATAGACCTTGACATGGACATTGCCTGGGATGTGCATGTCCCACAATAATGTACAGTGACATGTACAAGTGTACCTGGTTTGGCTGGCACATGTTGTGTACACAGACTGTTATCCTCAGATATGCCAATACTGGCCTGGTGTGGCAGGACCTGCTTATAGACAGCAGGTTGACCCTGCATCTGCATTGATAGCATGGTACAGGTATTCCCTGGTGTCAGTGGCATCGGTCCATACAGGGCGCATGTGTAAGGCATTGTATGGCCTCTGTGGATCACATTTGATGGCACCACATATGTTGCAGGCATCCAGTGGGGAACATAGTGAAGTCTGCAATTATATGTCTGTTGTACTGCTGTATAGGGTGCCATGCCCTCTGCAACCCACTGCAATCACACCATGCCTACTATCTGTCATCAATGTGCAGGGTACTAGTAACATAGTGGGATATTCTAGGCAAGTGTGTTTGTGTATGACACATGGGTTCAGAATGTATTCCGGGTAATAGTAGGGTTGCATACTTTGTTCACCAGGCCTTTTGCCAGATGTAGGGGTATGGCTTACCAACACACTCCCTTGGCTGACTGACATCTGTACTCCTCGTGAGGTGGACATTGTGAAATATAATACGGACACCATATAGGAAAACTACAAAATCTGCTCCCCAACATGTCCAGTGGTTAGACACTCACAGCCACCTCCACACAGGCTCTGTCTGTCAAGCACACACAATATCTTGGAAAAGGACCCCTACTTAACTAAGTTCACACACACTCACACACACAGACACAGACACACACACACACACACACAGACACACACACACACACACACACACACACACACACACACACACACACACACACACACACACACACACACACACACACAGATGCACAGACACACATGCTACATGCAGGTGATATGGCAGATGGCATTCAGCTTAGACAATTATAGTGGTAGTTATCATACATCCCTGAGTTGCACACAACAGCATGCATGTGTTATAGCAGATGGCATGCACCTTACACAATTATAGTGGTGGTTAGCATACATACCTGTATTGCACCATTTGTGTTAGTAGCCTATGCCTCATACCTGCAACACAATGTATGCACTTTGCACCATTGCACCGCACTGTCATGGTGTGTGCAACATACACCACATCTTAATAGACCATTGCTGACCTTTGTACATCTGCCACTGATGCTTTGTGAGGACATGAGCAGTAGGGTATGTCGATTGCATACTATGTTTGCCTGAGCCCTAGCTTCCATATCTCCCTCAAAGCAGTGCATGTCTGTTCAACATTATTCTGCCTACCCCTGAGCTGAGTCTAGACATTGTGCATGTGGCTGTACATACACGTTTGACATTGTTGTCCCTACTTTGCAATGGTGCCACAGACCAGCACAGGTTTACATTACACCGCCCTGCTGTGTGGTGTATGACCTTACCAATCACATGTAGTATGACATGTCTTCTGCTGACATGTTGAATGACATGCATACATGTGTAACACAATGGTGTCCTTTCCAATCTACAGTACAGTAATGGTGTCCCAATGCAGGGATGTGTTATACTAACATGGAACTTCAGCTGACGTAATGTTGTCTGTCCACCCTACAAATATGCAGGGACATACTGCACATTGAGTTGATCTGCATAGCCATTGCAGGGCATCATGTGGCTTCACAATTGCTATACAGTGTGAGCTACTGACACAGTTCATAGCCATGACTATGTTCACATACAATACATATCTAATGTGGAATGTGAACCACGTCACTGAGGTGTATACACACTAAACCCTAATGTGGAACGTGTGACACATGTCACAGAAGGGTATACGGATGACACCCCTGCACATCTGCAACCATATTACTGATGCCTGGCAACTATGCCCACACATGACTAACTTAGCAGTACTCTATGTCCCACATGCCATCTGTGTACCTCACACACATGAGGAGCAGGCATGACAGTGATGTCTGACACCAGAAAGGTGAATGTACTGTATCTGTGCCCTGATGTGGTTGTATGTGTATGTTGTGCAACACATGTATGTATTTGGATACTGTATAGGTGAATGCTTTCATGTCGTGACACACTCAAGATGTTCAAGACATGTTATGTGGTGGTTTCATGTTATGCCTACACAAGCAGTGCACAGGCCTGTATGATGTTTAGTGTTTCACATCTGTAATATCACCATTACACAAGGCCATAGTTGTATTGTGTCGAGCCAATGTGCAACAGGGTGTACACACATGCACATCACTTCTACTATGTGTGTTGCTTCATATTTCTGGCCTTCCTCCATGGCCATGTGTACACATGTTCTGTCCAATGGTTGTGATGACCATCTTATTTCACATGTCAGTGTTATCACATATGACATACACCCATATATCTCATATGCTCCACTGAGGACAGGGTTATGCAGACAAAGGGTATGGGATGTGAGACATGTTTTTCAGGATAGTTGAGCAGTGCTGCAGTCAGCCCACTACATGTCATTGACATGTCAGTTAGCACATGACATTGTGTGACATTCATAGCAAGGGTATAATCCACAAGGGTGCATCCTTTGGGCCGGTCATACTCCAGCTCCAACACATTTAGAGTGTATGCTCACATATGCTCTCTGTACAGTACTGTTTGTATTCCCAACATGTGTAATGCTGATATGTAGTACCTGTCCCTACAGTGGAAGACACCTCCACCATTGTATTCATTGTTCCACACATCTGGCAATGACAGTTTGGAAGGTTTAGTGTAGGTGTTTCATATAGTCTTCAATTGTTTCACATGGGTAAACACTGTGATGCATTGCAGGTCTGACCAGTGTCCATTAACAGGACCACCATACATTATGTATACGTGTGTTATGCAATATAGCATGCAATTAATATGTTCTGTGATTTATCAAGCTTGGTAAATAATAACAATCGCACCTGACACAGGCTGCTGTTGCTGCAAAATGCCAAAGGTACCTAAACAGGAGTGTGACAGCAGTAAGGTCATTATCCACACCTGTGTGATAGCTACAGGGTGTAATGTCCATGATAGCACATAAGCCAGTACAATACACTATACTATGGAGTATGCAAATCTGTTCATACATAGAGTAGCAGACTATAGTATGTGGCATGTTTGCATACATGCCTTGCATATGATGTTACATTACATATTGTACAGTAACACATATAACTATGTGAAATATAGTTGTGTTATATGTGTAGTAGTGACTTACCAAGCAACTCCAGGCTCGGTGGTTGAGAGACAGCCACCTCCACAATGCCAGCTAAAGCTTGTGGATGGAGGTCTGCAGGTGTCCCCAGGTTGGCCAGTAGCTCCTCGGTACGTGTGAGTGGGGGCTGGGTGAGTGGCCCCACCTGTTGCACCTTGTTCCCTGGCAATTTCATTAGCACGCTGTTTCGCCCATCTTATGAGGTCAGGGCAGTGTTGGCGCACCTACTGATAGGTGCGATTGTGACTGCCAACATCATTTACCCTCCTGCAGATTTCCTCCCACAGGGCATCCCGCTGCTGTGCATCCTGTGGCACATGGTTGAAGAGTGTTGTGTGGTTGTCAAGGAGGTATGAGACGAGGACCTCATCCTCCAAGCGGCTGTACACTGGCAGTCTGCTACGTGACATACCTGGAAGACATAGTGATGGAGACAGGTCACAGTAACTCACAAAGAAGAACAGTAGTACAGCTGAACATACATGTGCATCACATTTATTAAGATTACAAATACGTCTTTGCAAATCTACATGACACTATCACCACTGACATGTATAAGTCACACACATTTGACACTTACTGGTGGTGTGATGTTATCACCATATATGTGTGTGTCATGTGATGCCATTACTCATACACCATGTGGATATTGTCTTGACGTGGGCATGTCTGTTTGCCTGTACTGGTATCTTTACCTATCAGCACATGCCTGGATGTGTTCACATTAATGCAATTGACCTTAATGCTGTGTATATGTCACATATATATAGTCATACATAGCTGTTAGGGACATGACATCTGACCCTGCAGACTTGCAAGCATGTATGTGTTTTGCCATATACATCTACATGGCACTGTACAGCTGTGTAGCATCCTGCCATGTATTGCTTGTGTTGCACATGTGTAGCACATGGGACAATAGGTAGCCTGATGGTATTTGCAGGGTTGGATATCAAGTATAGCATGTATGGTCTTAGTGATCTAGTAGGCTATATGCCGTGGGCCATTTATGAGCTTAGGCAGGCAGGTTACCTAGCTGTAGGCAACAGACAGGTAAGTTTCAGTGGCCAGTTCAAGCAGTGCCACAGAACTGATCCACAGGGTTACTGATATATTTGGCATGCGGTCATCACACCATGTCACAGAGAGGGGCGATGTGCAGCTTTGCTGGACAGGGATGCATAGTATGGCAAGAGTATGTTAAGTGTATGGGACAGAGATCTGTCTGGCATGTTGTGATCCTTGTACTAGAAAGGTGGATGTCCATGAAGTATGTGTTTATTTGGGATCAGGATGTGTTACGTGTAGCATGTCCAACACCTCTGGGTTGGACATGGCTTTATTCAGGGTAGGCTGCATTCTACATAGTGCAGCTAGGGATTGGGAAGGGCAGTATATGCCATCTACACATGGGCAATAACCCTTAAAGGAAATATGTGATCTATTTTGGGTCACATGGGTGTTGAGTATGGCTGAGCAATTATCTCTATCTTCCTGGATGGCACCCTGTCATGATTAGGGGTGCCACATATGATATGATTACCTGTCTGGTGTGGTGAAGTAACTATCAAAGGAAAGAGTACTGTCCAGCTGCATCCCATACATACAAGTTGCCATTATGTTGACCGCTGCCTAGGTGGTAGTTCATGGGTACAGGGTTTGTAACATAGGGGATGACAATGCAATACTTAGCTGTCTGATTGTGGCCATATGTCACACACCACACATCTGACACACTAAGGCCCTTCTGTATGTTGAACACAGTACACATTGAGTTGACTATCGCTCCTAGTTCATAGTCATTTGCAAGCATCAATAGGTTGATGCCTTCTGTGTTAGTCTGTGTGGTATAGATAACAAAGAGGGGGGGACCAGGAATGAACCCTGTATTACTGTGGCTGGCACTGGTTTGATGTGCGTGTATTAGTCAGACACTTTCTGTAGTGTTGGTTCTGCCAGCAGTCCAGCTGCCAACCATTCCTGTGACATAGGAATATACACCTAGTTTACTGAGTAGCTGGAACACAGTAGGGGTGATGGTGTCCTACGACCTGGCAAGGTCATGATATGCAGTGTGAATCAATCCTACTGTCATCTACATCTGTACCGAGTACATCAAATACGTTGATCATGGTTCATGGCCTTACAGACCAGACTCAGCAGGGTAGCTGCGCACTATTTCCCATTATCAATGGTGTCTCCCCCTTTGTGGGGTGTGATAACTGTTGCTGTGCACCATTCGGTGTGTACACAGCCTGACATGGAGCTATGATTAAACACGATGTGTATATGGATAGCTGAATGTTCTTACATTTGTGTAGGATACACCCTGGGATGTTGACAGGTCCCATGAAAGCTGTATGCATGGCTTTAGAGAGTGCTGCTTGTACCTGCATAGTCATTATTACAGGGGCCCTGTAGTGTACATGGATATATTACTAAGTGTACCTGTTGGGGGGGGTGGGAATGGGGTTAGGTTCTCTAAGACCCTGTCTGGATGAATGGGTGCTATTTCTGTAGGTGCAGCACTTCCCATGCCATAGTGCTGTGCAGCACGGCAGGTCTTGTCATTGCCATTACTATTGACACAGCTATAGAATGCTCTGTGCTTGGCCTCATAATATGTGGCTGATTAGTTTCACAGTAGCTTTGTGTGGTTTTATATGGTGTATCTGCATCTTACTGAGGCTGACCGGGGATCACCTATACTCATGTGTGTTCACTCTTGCAACAGTTACTACCTTCTGTGGTACAGTTTAAAGCATAGTACCACCAGTTTGCCTTCTTGTTTGTGTTGAGTTGAATCCTGGTTCTGTTTCAATGGCACAATCACTGCACATATGTGACTGCTTAAGGTTCATTTGTGTAGGATTTAGCATTTGCACATGCATTGTCCATCGGCATGGGTGCTATGACAGTCACCACTCTGGTCTTAGGAAACATAACATTGGCGTTGGAGACTAACTATATGTAGCATACTGTTAGCCCTGTTTTTGTGACTACTGTGATCCAGGTATGTGGGTTGATGGAATCCAACATGCATTGAACGCAGGTGTTGGTACAAGTGGAGTCTTCCCAGTTCATAATGGAATAGTTGAGAGTAGCCATTATTATGATTCTGTCTCAGACCGAATCTTCCCCATTACAGCACATTATGACAGTTGGGAAATCCATGGCCTAGTGTGTGATCTGTCTCAAGGTGCAATTTCAATTCCACTTTGGCACAAAGGTAGTTGCTCAGCATAATGCATCTGAAGTTATGTAAGTACAACTAGCGTGGGGGTGTACTGGTGGGTGATCTGTCGCATGGTGCAATTTGAAATCCACTTTGGCACAGAGGTAGTTGCTCAGCATAATGCATCTGAAGTTATGCAAGTGCAACTAGTGTGGGGGTGTACTGGTGGGTGATCTGTCGCAAGGTGCAATTTGAAATCCACTTTGGCACAAAGGTAGTTGCTCAGTATAATGCATCTGAAGTTATGCAAGTGCAACTAGCGTGGGGGTGTACATATCCTTCAGGAATATGGACACACCTGTGGCCAAATAAAGGATAATGGGCAAGAGGTGAGGTATGTGTTATAACATGGTCATACAGGTGTGCTCTCCGGAATGTTGAAATATGTCTCAGCCACTGCACAGATATGTTCTCCATGTTAGGGAATGACATATGTGTGTTCGTATAGTGTTTCTGACATGTATCATTGTGTAGTGAGACCCGCAGTTTATTGCTTGGCTGTCCCTGTAACAGCAGTGGACCTTCACTTGAACTGTGCATGATGAAGGCACTATAGGGGAAGCATGAGCCCTAGGCAGTATCCAGATTCCCAAGGGTGACAGGTGCAGGCCCTGTCTAGCAAAGCATCATGGTCTGTCAACCATGTTATCCTAGGCAGACAGATACTGGATACCCTTTGACTTGCACCACTGCACTAGACAATTGTGGAATACAATCCTTTTGTCCCTGTACTGCAGTATCATTCTGGCCAATGGCAGAATGCTACCCAGGTCTTGGGACATATCTGCATGGGCTACAAGACCTGACAGTTCCTACATGTGTTTCCATGCAGTCCAGCTACTGCATCACAGGTCCTGCACAACAACATGGAATATGCCAGAGCCATGTGTATAGTTCAAAAGGTGATCTGAGTGTATGGGTATGTGGCTAATCATGACAGACAGGCAGCTGACAGTATGTATGCCCTCATATAGGTTGGTGTGTAACATAGTGCTAGAGTTTGCATTCACAAATGAGTACTGTTGGGCATGTTTCCAGTCACGTGTTCTGAGGTGTGGCACAATTATGCAAACTATGTCATACAGTTTGTGTATTTCGGTGTCTGTCTCTTCCTGCTTAGGGGGTCACTTGTTTGGCCAGATACATAGAAGCATCTGTGAATGTGTGTGATTTCTGGTAGTGTGTATGGGTCTCCTTACTGTGTTCTGGTAAGGGTATGTGTTGGTTGTGTTGATGAGATGCATGTGTTAACATACACCTCATGACTGTCCAGTCCAGTCATGGCTGTAGACTGGGCTGGCTTCCAGCTTACCCCTGCAGCTGCATCCCAAACAATTTGTGGGGCATGGTGTTAGGTGGGTTTGGCAGTGTACATGGCATAGAGATTACATTCCCCCAGGATGGCCACATACACAAAGCTGACATTAGTAAACACCAGTAGATGACTAGTGGACATGCCTGTATGAGCATTCAGTACTACAAGTACCAAGTACTGTATTTAATTTACGTATTGCTTATGAAGATGTTTTAGACAGTGATGCTCAGTGCATATGTAAATATTTGTGTTATGGAAGTGACAACACTGGCTATTACGGAAACATTGTAGCTACCTTTAGCAGCAATCCTCCTCTGAGGAGCACATCACATCCTGTTAGTTGATTACAGATGATGCAAGTATCTACAGGTCTGTTTCCTTGCCTGGGTATATACTTACATATTCACCAGGACCATGAGCTCTGTTGGGCACAGACACCCACTCTCCAAACAGAGTCATGTATCAAGAGACTCTGATGCCACTATCAACATGATCTGGATATAATCAGATAGTGTGAGCCATCACCTATGAAGTGGCCATTACACATGGGCAGCTGTCTCCTACATCTTACACTCCTACTGCAGATGTTATACTGGAGTTAAAGATGATATGCAACCTGTTTCATTACCAGTACTGTGCACTACCTTACATACAGTATGTGCAAGCGACTGTTAGGTTGGCAATGCGAGGTTGGGCTACACAAACCTGGTAGTTCAACCAGTGTATCTCTACTCTCAGTATCCACTCTATGTAGGTGTGCACATAGCCATTTGGCCCAGTCCTGTAACAAGGGTCACTACACATTTGCATAACATGTACACATGCACAGCTGTTTTTGCTTGCAAACGATCCTAGAGAGGTCCAGCCCTGTAACAAGGGTCACTACACATTTGTATAACATGTACACATGCACAGCTGTTATTGCTTGCAAATGATACTAAAGAGGACCAGCCCTGTAACAAGGGTCACTACACATTTGCATAACATGTACACATGCACAGCTGTTATTGCTTGGAAACGATACTAGAGAGGTACAGCCCTGTAACAAGGGTCACTACACATTTGTATAACATGTACACATGCACAGCTGCTATTGCTTGCAAACGATACTAAAGAGGACCAGCCCTGTAACAAGGGTCACTACACATTTGCATAACATGTACACATGCACAGCAGTTATTGCTTGCAAGCGATACTAGAGAGGTCCAGCCTTGTAACAAGGGTCACTACACATTTGCATAACATGTACGCATGCACAGCTGTTATTGCTTACAAATGATACTAGAGAGGACCAACCCTGTAACAAGCATCACTACACATTTGCATAACATGTACACATGCACAGCTCTTATTGCTTGCAAATGATACTAGAGAGGTCCAGCCCTGAAACAAGGGTCACTACACATTTGCATAACATCTACACATGCACAGCTGTTATTGCTTGCAAACGATACTAGAGAGGTCCAGCCTTGTAACAAGGGTCACTCCACATTTGCATAACATGTACAAATGCACAGATGTTATTGCTTGCAAACGATACTAGAGAGGACCAGCCCTGTAACAAGGGTCACTACACATTTGCATAACATGTACACATGCACAGCTCTTATTGCTTGAAAACGATACTAGAGAGGTCCAGTCCTGTAACAAGGGTCACTACACATTTGCATAACATGTACACATGCACAGCTGTTATTGCTTGCAAACGATACTAAAGAGGTGGATATTACATGTTATGTGCATGGATAGTTACCTAGCTCTTCCAATTATCTTTGCTATCATGCTGCTAAACTTTCAGATGACTACAAATGATATGTATCCTGTTATTGAGTATTGTAATTGGCAATAGACATAACTACTGTTTGTATAACATAACAGAACTGCATTGTAGAATAGAATACAGATCTGCCTAAAATACTGTACATTACACAGTTGTTTGCACAATATCCCACAATGTACACCATATTTGCACGGTAAGCCCACCTTTAACATGTTCATCTTACTTTTACACCCATAAACATGTTGGCTGTTACAATATATCGACATATACTGTCCCCTGTTATAGCACATACTTGTTGGACCAGTCCTGACACTGACAGTGGCTGGAAGCAAATTAGTGGGTTCCAAGCCCATATCATCTCTTGTGGTATATGCAGAGTTTGCCGTGTAACCTACAGCAGTACACACATAGAATACTACAAGCATTGCTACTGCTCAACAATACATCACTACAAGATAGCTATTTCCACTATATGCATTGATTACACTGTAATTCTTACAGTACAGGTACTACATACACAGATATACTACATGTTATACATACCTTCTTAGTAATCGGAGGTGTTATTGACTAGTATAATACTCATTTTTGGTTTGTCTTTCAGTGTTCTGTATTGTCCTACAGGTAGATACAGATGGTTTGAATGTGTGAGAAGGCAACCTTTTATAGTTACAGATCAGTAACATGTGCTATCCCGATAACCAATTGGTGTTCCTAAGTAGCTAATTACTTGCACATCAGCTGCACTGCTACTGCCTTAGCCAATACCATGGCAACAGTGGAGTATAACTGAGTACTCCACTTGGGCGTTGTCCCTTTGCCTTACTTGTGAGGAAGACAGCATGGACGTGTTGTTTGGAATCTATTGCAACAGCTGTATGGAGATGAACAGTAATATACTGTGTGTAATGCCTAGAGGATTTGGTCTAAATGTGAGTACTGCTGTTAAATTTCTGAACATTGCTACTTGTGCAGGGTTTACTTGTACCTAATAAGTCTGCATATGCTTCAGTCTGGCCAGGTTGTTTGACCAGCTCAAGGCTGCATAGCTATACATATAATGTTAAGGGGTTTACAGTGTGCTTACCAGACATACTTAGTTTGGTGTTACTGTGTATCATACTGTGCTGATAATCAGTACTCGGTCACACTTCCTGGTGTACGAACCTTTCAACCCTCTGAAATGGGATTAGTTCATACAAACCCTGTTACATCAGCCGCTGTTCAATTGTATAACGGCAACTATTTCACATAGGGCCATGCTAGTGTGTCTGTGTCCAGGTATGTTAAGGTTTCAGCAGATGTTGTACAGTAGTTGAATAATTGGTTATGGTATGACAGTATTTATTGATGTAATTATTTTGATTGTGGGGTAGATGTTGGTGGGTGTACATAGCACATGCAGGTGTGTAGGAACCCCTTTTATACAATGTCTATATGTGTGTGGGTGTTCTTTCCCTATGTGAACACCTATCCCTTAGTGGACTAATACTATGGTAATTGCAGGCTGATTCATTAAGGCACTATTAAATGCTTCCTGTATAGCATGCAGGTACTGTTAGTCCTTGAATCCTTTTGGCAATACATCGGAATGTAATAAAGTTTTGCAAAATGAAAGCTGTGTGTGTATTTCTGTCATGGATATTTGCAGTTGTTGCAGTTGTGTTGGTGACTGTGTCCATAGAACATATTTGTAATAGTGTATTGGCATATACTCTTCATAAGTTATGTTCATATTGTTTGGGGGAGGGGGCGGAATGTGTGATTGCTATGGTCCATGTTATACTCAGATATGAACACTTTGGATGCTGTCTACAGACATGTATGCATGTGTGTGTGTATATATATATATATATATATATATATATATATATATATATATATATATATATATACACTTGTATATGTATATTGATATATATATTATTGCATACGTTTATCTGTACCTCCATAGATGTGTAGATGTTTTTAACCTATCTATATATCTACATATATATGTAGACCTGTATATATCGACATGTTCATAGGTTCATAGGTAGGCACTAAGCTATTGGCCCTAGGGTCTATATAAGCCTAGTCAAAAGGTACCCTGGCTTTCGCCACCCAAGAAAATTATTTTCCTGTGCCACTGTCGAGCAGAGCCACAGAAGTGATCCCCAGGGTGAATTTCCTATCTCCCATCCAATCATCAAGATTTTTCTTGAAGAGTGCTAATGAGGAGCTTTGTTTGATATAGATAGGTAGTTTGTTCCAGAGTATGGGAAGTCTCAGGGACAAGAATCTATCCCTCCAGCATGTTCTGTTTATTGTGGTGACAAGTTTTAGGTCCCTAGAGCATGTAGCTTGTAGGGATTGTGATTTCTTTAAGTTGAGCATGTCTAAAGGCTCTGAGTTTGACATAGCTTTGTGTGTTAGGCAGAGATCGCCTCTGAGTAGGTGATATGCGACGGAGTAAAGCTGCAGTTTTTTTAGACAGTCTGCGTAGGGCATCTTGTTTGAGGCCAGTAATCCTCTTTGTGAGGTATTTCTGTGGCCTTTCCAGTTGTTGTAGATGTCATGTGAGGTACATACCAAAAGGGGCATTTTACTCTATAATGGGTCTAATGAGTGACGAGTAGAGGGGAACAATGACCTCTTTTTTCCTGAATGAGAAACCTTTTGTGATGAGGTGTGCCACGTAGAAGGATTTCCTGACTACTGTGGCGATGTGATTATCAAAGGATAGACTACTGTCCACCTGTGTCCCAAGGTCTCTTATCATACTTTCAGTGTTAAGTAGACTACCGCCTATGTGGTAGTTCATGGGTACAGAGCTTTTGCCAAAAGGAATGACAATGCACTTTTTGGCATTGAGCTTGAGGCCATGGCTTTGACACCAGGCATCTGTCTCAGCGAGGCCCTTTTGTAGGATGTCCACATCTTTTGGAGTTTTGATTACAGTTTCTAGTTTGCTGTCATCTGCGAACTTCATTAGCCAAAGACCTTCTGTGTTAGCCTGTACTTCAGAGAAGTAGATACCAAACAGGAGAGGACCCAGGACTGAACCCTGTGGTACTCCACTTGTCACTGGTCTGAAGTTAGATTTGGAGTCTGCTACTTTCACAGTGTGGGTTCTGTCAGTGAGCCAGTTGGCAACCCATCTTGTGACATAGGGATTTATACCTAATGTAGTGAGTTTATCTATAATTCCAGAGTGGGAGATGGTGTCGAAAGCCTTGGCAAGATCTAGATAGGCTGTGTGAACCACCTTACCCTTATCTAGAGCTTTGGTGACTGCTTCAAAGAAGTCTATCAGGTTTAGGAGACATGATCTGCCTTTTACAAACCCGAACTGAGTAGTGTCCTGAGTTTGGAGATTACCAATGTCATTGTTTATAAGTTCCATGATGATACATTCCATAGCCTTGCAGACCAGGCCTGTTAGGCTAATGGGTGGTAGTTTCCGGGGTCCGTGGTGGCTACCCCTTTTTGGAGTGGGATAACCATCGCTGTGTCCCATTCAGTGGGCACATAGCCTGAGGTAAGGCTATGACTGAACATGGTACTTAGGTGGGATGCCAGTTCATTCTGTAGTTCATATAGAACACAGCCTGGGATGTTGTCAGGTCCCATGGGTGTTGTGTTTTTGGCTTTGGATAGTGTGTTTTGTACCTGTGCAGCCGTGATTACATGAACTTTGCATTCTTCTGGTATAGAGATGGGCCCTTTAGGGGATGACAGGGGGGTAAAGTTAGCACTAAATCTATCTGCCAGGATGTTGGCAATATCAGTTGGTTCTGTATATTTAGTGCCATTGTGCTGTAACTCAGAGCAGATCTGAGTGTTGTAATTGAGATTCTTGACATAGCTATATAAAGCTTTGTGGTTGTCTTTAGAGTCAGTGGCGATATTGTTTTTATAACTAGCTTTGGAGGATTTTATGAGGGATCTCAGCTTCTTGCTAAGGCTGACCAGGGAGTTTCTCCAATCATGGGATTTTACTCTTTTTTGCAACAGTTTTTTTCTTCTGTTGTAGAGTTTGTTTATGACAGGGGACCACCAGATTGGCTTCCTTTTTTTGGAGGATAGCATCTTGGTTCTGTTAGGTATTGCACGATCCATGCACTCGTGTAAGTGCTTATAAAGTGCATTTGTGTAGGATTCAGAAGTCATAACTCTATTGTCTGTCAGCATGGGTGTCGTGAAGTTTGCCACTTCTGTCTTAAGAAGCGTGAAGTTGGCTTTGGAGAAATTTTTTACTGTGGTTTCCATAATGGGGGGTGGGGGAGGAATGTGGATGTCTAGGGTGATTAGCTTGTGTTCGGATCTTACCAATGAGGAATTGACCTCTGGTGTGTCTATGTAACTCTCTCTCTGTATATGTATATATATATATATATATATATATATATATATATATATATATATATATATATATATATATATATATATTTTTTTTTTTTTTTTTTTAATTTAATTTTATTTTATTTTTTATTTTGCATTTGTTGACCGGGATAGTCCGACTGGATGCATGTCCATTTTCAGTGGAGGCCCGGGGAGAAAAGCTCCAAGGGTAAGCAGATACAGCATTACATAATACCAGCATTACATATTACAAACAGACTATTTACAGAGATTACATAAGTAAGCAAGTTAAACAAGTTCTACAGGTTAGAGTTAATCCTGAGCGCAAGTCAGGATTAAATTAAATTACACAGTAAACTGGTTAACAGATTTTCACACATTCTAGAGAGAGTTAGCCAGGCTTGATACACTGACATAGCCAGTTAAGTGACAAATGTTGTTTGAGTCTAGTTTTAAATTGACCTAAGGTGGAAAGTAAGGTAATATCAGCTGGAAGAGAGTTCCAGGATCTACTTACAGAGTTTGCAAAGAGAGAGTCACCAGCTGTGTTATTAATTTTGCTAGTCTGAATTAGTAGTTTGTTAGAGAATCGAAGCAGTCTAGGATTGTTATAGGGGGTGATAATATTTTTAAGTGCAGGAGTATTGTATATATATATATATATATATATATATATATATATATATATATATATATATATATATATATATATGTATATGTATATGTATATATATATATATATATATATATATATATATATATATATATATATATATATATATGAGCATACACCTTTAATTGGGTACATGGCAGGTTGTCCTATTTCACCACATTCCTCCCTTTTGTGTTTTAACCTGTCTGCATACACAACTGGGGTAGGTACATCCCAGGTAGCATAGTGTTAGGTTACTCTGAGGATGGAGTACATGGTTGCAGGTTCAATTCCTAGAAGGTGTTTCTGTTTTACGTCTCAGAATAGGCACAGGTAGGGAAAGTGTGAATACTGCACATTTATGCAGTTGTAAGCAGGTTTTCCCATGGTCTGCACGACGTTAAGCAAAGGTTAAACCTGTGAAGCGTTTCTCCGTTTACCGTGTTTCAGCGCCACTTACTATCATGCAATCTTGTGGAAACCCACTTGCAACTGCTTAAGAGTGCTTTAATCCACCTGCATCCAACAGCCCTTATTCTGGCCCTCAAAATAACCTAACAGCCCTTGCAGGTCTTAAACCCGGGACTACGACCCCCACATTCACTGACTTTCCCACTAA
This sequence comes from Protopterus annectens, assembly GCF_019279795.1. Taxonomy (NCBI): domain Eukaryota; kingdom Metazoa; phylum Chordata; order Ceratodontiformes; family Protopteridae; genus Protopterus; species Protopterus annectens. Next base: position 1,824,086,624 of record NC_056731.1, on the reverse strand, counting down.
GGCATCTGAGATATGTACAAATTTTATGGTGTTTAGAATATTCATTGTACTACAGACATTCCTCACTGCTGAAAACTAATGTGACAGTCAGTTGGTGTACATATGTCTGATACTTGTTAATGCTCATATGTTTGTGAAATTAGGTGTTGCAATGTGACATGACAGGGTATATTATGAATGAGAAAGGTTCTTGCTTTGTGTCCTTTTTATATTGTCCCCATACTCCATGTATACCCCTCCAGTTCACTTATTGGACATCCGACCCAGACCCTCCTTGATGCATGATTGCATTACCCATTATTCCTCCCCCACCCCAATCTTCACATACACAACAACCACCCCTTCTATGGTGAATTAAGTTAATATTAAATTTTATAATACCAGAGCTGCATGAGTTTTGTGTACATTACATTTCCTTTGGAGTGCTTCTGTGTCACGAAGTGTGTTCATATATATGGCTATTGATATAACTGAATAATATATATATATATATGTGTGTGTGTGTGTGTGTGTGTGTGTGTGTGTGTGTGTGTGTGTGTGTGTATGTGTGTGTGTGTGTGTGTGTGTGTGTGTGTGTGTGTGTGTGTGTGTGTGTGCAGATATCACTGACATGTGTGTATATATATATATATATATATATATATATATATATATATATATATATATATATATATATATTTCTTATTAATTTGTAACAGTAATACATATGTAGACTGGAATGTGTTGGTTCACAAACTACAGTACATTACAATGTACTGTACATATGTACACAAAGTGACTGTCCCATTTGTGATCATTACAGTGAAATGCATATAGTACAAGGTGCAGTCTCAAGACTATGAAGCACGTGTACACTTCGGATGGCTTAGTGGTAAGTCCCATGACTATAGTGTGCATGGTCCAGGGTTCAACACCTGCAATGCTTTGCAAATGCTTTTTACTCCAGAATAAGGCTAATTTAAGCAGTTGTAAGCCTGTTTAAAAGTGTTTGTGTGACATTATAGCAGTGGTTAAACACAGTTAAACAAATTTTGTACCGTATAACCTGTGCGCACAAACACGGCCACATCCGCTATCTACTCAGGATATACACATGTCAGTGAAGTAACATCTCACTATGTGCTGACATAACATTACATTCTCTGTTAACTGTAGTCTCCAGCACACATGGGTTTATATGGGTGTTTCGAATGTTTATTATACAGATGATTACTACCTATATATGCAAGCTGCGGTTAAGGTATACATTTGAATATGATAAACATCCCTGCCTTTATCGGGATTGGAACCTCGAATGCACAGATACTATGCAGATGCTGTAACCATTACACTGTTGACATTAACGTTGCTTCTGCCTATTTCCTATTTACATGATTTCTATGTGTAAGCTAGGCTAAGCAAAGGGCGGGAGCCCCCAAACTCACTGAGCTTCACGTACTCTTGAAATAACAACATATAACAAATGTACTTTGAGACAATACATTACATTCCTAACTACATTAGGCAAAGCCCCTCACTGGCACACTTCAAGGGAAACCTTGTTGTGTGAATGGGTAACAGAATATACACCCCTGGGATCATGTGTCCCAGAACCATACAGCCATGTCCAGTTTGATAGCTGCGAGACCTGTTGGGGGAATTGAATGGTGTTGAATTGTCACATTAACATGCCCTCTTTAGATCACTAAGTGCCCCTATTAACCTCCACAACCCCAGTCTTCAACAGCTTCCAGCAACTCTGCCTGGAATTGCTTCATTGGCTATGGTTGTCAGAGACTCAGTTACTTCATCAATGGTGCTGGGAAAGCCAACACACTGTAGCTATGCTTCTTTTTGCCCTTGGGCTGATAGGTAGTAGGCTATCTGTGAACCTCTAAAGTGCAGGCCATCACAACCATAATATGTGAATAAACTAACATTCAGATCACAATATACAGTGAGAAATCACCATGTAGTCAGGAAACAGTTAAGTACAGCAAGAACATACAGAACACTGATACTTAGTCACTCCAAAAGCCTATCTTGGAAGCTAGAAGACTTGCATAAGTTTAAGGCTTTCTATTGCTTACCAGTAGGTTACCTACAGGAGAGATGAAAAACAAGCACAGATGGGGAACATGCATGCAACAATACCATACCTGCTTATGTGTCAGCCTTAGGCTTTGAAATACTGGCCAAGGCTATTGGCGCCTCCATGGTGACTTATTTAGGAGAGTCTCAAAGGTGAATACCAGCTCTGCAAACAACACAATAGCAGATTCAATGAGGGTTATGCTACTCATCACCAAGGGTTGTGATCACAACATGCTTGCACTCACAGCACTCCTCAGGATGGACAACATCAACATCTGTGCAGTAACTGAGATCTGTCTTAAGGCTCCTGAGAGCACACCAGCACTACCAGACTACAACCCATACCACACATTTCAGCCACAGAACATGGACTGACAGACATGGAGGGGCTGTATCCATATTCATCAGGGATACCTACACCTCCAGGTTACTAGGGTAGCATCATACCTCTGAGATCATCCATGTGCAGCTAACATCAGCCACAACTGCAATGTAAACTGTGGCCTCCTATGGATCACCCTCCATGACCCAGGACCACCACTCTACCTACCTGGAGACAGTGGAGAACATGACAGTCCTAACGCACACCCTGGCATTGGTCGATGTCAACTACCATACCATTAACTGGGAAACTTACTCTGGTACTCACTTCCAGGCCCAGCACTTCCTGGAATTTATCACCTCATATGCCCTGTATCAGGTGGTAACCTCCCTAATGTGGGGTGGAAACTACTAGAAGTGGTCATCACCAACATGGGCAAAAGTTGCACCACAGCGGAGGTTAACCAGTTACTGCTTAGATCTGACCATGAACTATTCACTGTTTCCACACCCAAGCATCTCCCCCACCCATGGATACCACAGTGTATACCATTCCTACAGCTAAATTTACACTACTAGTGACAGGGTTGGGGGGTTTCACAGCCCCCACGCTAAGGGGAAACACTGCTCAGATACAGACAGATTTACAAATGCAGTCTATAAGCACCTACATGGATGTATGGATCGTGCCATCACAGGTAATCCAAGACTCACTCCTCCTAGACAAGGACACCAGTCTGGTGGACCTCTGCAATAAACAGACTATACTACAGATGTAGGACAGTATTCCAGACAAACAGCAAATCCCACGAAGGACAGACATCTGTGACCACTATTAGTATGATACGTAGATCCCTCATGACATCATCCAAGTCTAACATCAGCAGGAGAATATGCAAGGATTCGAAAGATAACCACAAAGCCTTCCTTGGACACACAAATTTGCACTGTGCCGGTGAAATATAGCACAAAATATGCTGACCCTACAGATATCGCCAACATCATTGCAGATACATTCAGTGCATAATTTACCCCCTAAAGAGCCCACAACACTAGCTGAAAGGTACAGTATCCCACACATCAGAGACACACAGGTGGAAATGGCCCTCTCTAACAGCAGAACGCAGTGTCAATGGAGGCAGATGTTGTCCCAGACTGCATCCTGCAAACTGTACAAGACAACCTGACCCCCACCTAATTAAGCTTTCCTACCTCAGCCTCTCCACAGGCTACATGTCCATAAAATGGCACGTGTCAATGGTTATTCCACTCCATCAAGGTGGAATCACAACTGACCATGGTAACTACCACCCCATAAGCCTGACTAGCCTGGTCTGCAATGGTATGGTTCACATCCTCATGGCACTCATTAACAAAGGCATTGGTAACCTTCGAACATGTGACCTAACCCAGGTCAGCTTGGTTGAGTGCAGTTCATGCCTACTGAACCTGTTTGACATCTTACATACAGTCACCAAGACATTGGATGACAGGGGAGATGGTTCACACATACTACCTGGACCTCGCCAAGTCTTTTGACACCATGCCCCACTCAGGTATTATTGATAAACACATCAGCCTGTACATACACCCATACATCTCAGGTTGGGTTGCCAACAGGCATACACACAGAACCCACATAGTATGACTAGCGGTCTCCAGGTCCAACTCTTGACCAGTCATGACAGGTGCCCCACAGGACTCAGTCCTGGGAGCCCTACTGCTTGGCATATACATCTCAGAGGTACAAGCAAACACAGGTGAATTATAGCAGACCATGTTTGGTGATGACTACGAACTGGGAGCCATGATTGATAGTCCGGCTGACACAGACATCCCTCAAGGGGCCTCACAGAGAACATCACAGGGTGTCAACATCATGGCCTCCAGCCAAGTTCCACTAACTGCATGGTCATTCTATTGTGGAATTGGCACCCACATATTAACACATAAGTGGCAGCCACTTTAATATGGACAAGTTAATGAGGTATCTGGGGACTAAGGTAGACAGTGATCTCCCCTTTGACAATCATATCTCCACAGTAGTTAGGACATCCTTCCATGTAGGCCATCTGATTACTAAAGGATTCCCATCTGGACATACTGGGGTTATAGTTCCCCTTTACTCATCACTCATCAGTCCCATCATAGGGTATAATAACCCATGTGGGATGTACCTCAGAAGACAGTTCCAACAGCTGGGAGGTCCACAAATGTACCTCGTCATGGGGAATACTGGCCTCCAACATATGGCCTATGCAACCAGACTGAATAAACTCCTGCTCTACTCAGTGGCATCTCGTTTACCCAGAGATGATCTCTGCTGGCCAACACAGCTATATTGAACTCAGGCTTGATGGATATGCTCCACCTATGGGAATCCATGTCACAGTGAGCCACACACTGTAGTGAGCTGAACCTTGCACAACAATAACTGGAAGATGCTGGAGGGACAGCTTCCTGTCGCAGATACTCTCCATACTTTGGAACAACATCCCTAACTACATTGTAAAGAGCCCCTCACTAACACTCTGCAAGAGAAACCTTGAAGAGTGGATGGGGAACAGTAGATGCACCCCAGGGATCCCGCCATTGGCTCTGCTCCACAGAGGCACATTTAATGAATCAATGGGGTGGCAAATGCTGACACATTTTGGCTGGGCTTATGAATGGCCTCTGGCAGTTGGCCAAGTACCTACCTATGAATCTATGCATACAGTATCTGCATATGCTGATAACTTAATTTACTGTTCAGGTGTTGACTTACCTTGTGCCAATGGAAGTTGTGTGTGCAATAGTTGAGGGCTGCCTTTGTTGGATGCACACAGTAGACTGCTTATACATGAAAATTTACAGGTAGTCTGGTGTGTGTGCCATCCATTTTTACTGTGTGTGCAAGTGGAGAAAGGTGCCAGTCCCTAGGTGCCTACACTGTCAGTGTGTGTGCTATACATTTCCTCTTTGCCAAGGCATGGGCATACTGGACATGCCTCCATCTGCCTACTGGGGCTGGCTCAGTGTGTTTGTGGTCTGTCTACCTCTGTGCCTGTGGGGCCCTTGGCAATGGTGGTGGGCTGTGAGGGCCTTCACCATTCTGTCCCTGCTGCAGTTGTTTCTGCAGGACCATATTGTGTAGCAAGGCACACACTATGAAGATGTGGGCAAATGTGCCTGGAGAGTACTGCAAGGCTCCACCAGATATGCCCAAGCAACGAAACCGTGATTTCAGCATCCCAAACAAATGCTCTATGATGATTCTGGTTTGTGTGTGTGCTTCATTTTGGCATTCCTGCATGGGTGTTTGTGCATTTCTGATGGGAGTCATCATCCACGGTTCCAGTGCATAGCCAGCATCCCCCACCAGGTGGCCATTTGGGATGTCCCCCCTGGCACATAACTGATACAGCTGTGACGCATGCCAGATGTGGGAGTTGTGATAGCTTCCAGGGCTGCCAGCACACACATCCATGATAATGCCCTGGGCATTGCACATGACCTGGCAGTTGATGGAGGGGTATCCCTTGTGTCTTATGTAGCACCTACCCTGCTCACTGGGTGGTGACTTGATGTGTACATGCCTGAAGTCTATTGCACCCAGTACCTCTGGGTATTCTGCCACATGGTGGAAGAGAGATGCATATTGCTGGCCAACTCCTCCTGCGTTCGAGGGAAGTCTATGTTCTCATTGGCATGTGGTAACATGGCATCCAGGATCTGGTGTAGTACCCTGGATGCTGATGCCTGTGAGATCCCCATGATATCCCCATTTGGTCTTTGAAAGGTACCTGTAGCTAGTATTCTCAGGCTTACACATACCTTCGTATACACTGGGATGGGCTCCCCTCTGTTTTTTCTGGCTCTGAGGTATGGCTGGCACAGCTCCACAAGTTGCTGTAGGATGTCCCTGTCCACCCTGTAATGCTCTACTATCTCCAGATCATGTAGCCCCTGGGTCTGAATACTCTCCTCCTCCTCTGGTGCCTGAGGTGGTTGTGTGCATCATCCTCCACACCACCTTCAGTCTCCAACACATGCTAGTGGATCAAAGCTATGGCAGCCCCTAACATGTATATAATAAAAGTTCCCTGTCTGTATACACCACTGGTGCAGAGTGTATGGGAATACACAAATGTGTGTGAGGTGCTTTCACACTTTATAGCACTGTGCTATGGATGCTGCTGTCAGTGGGTGTGCATGAGCTATTCCAGCTGCAGTGTGTCTTAATTATGGGTTTTGCTATGTGTACTGCAAGTGTGGAGCCTTTACTGTGGAGATCTACTTGCCTGCCTTGATTAATCTGTTGCCCTTTAATTCCCTTTTAGACCTGGATCCCCTCCCATTATCAGGCATGCATCCACCTGCCGTCTTTCTTGTTTTGCACTTTCCTTACCCAGTCATGGCAAAATGTGCCTTGTAGCTGATATACTGCAAATTGGCTTTGTTCTGCTTTGACACTTTACTCTTTTTTTTGCAGTACAGCCCCTCCCATTTCCTGTTCTGCAGGTAGCTGCTTGCAGCCTTGTTAGCTGTTGTCAATGGCCCACTGTAGGCTCCTAGGTGTTAATTAGTGATCTGTACTCCAATTTCACTGCTGCAGCATTTCCTTATTTCTTTCCTATATCCTTCCTGTTTCAGCTGCAGTGCGCTCCGCATGTACCCGTTTACCGGGTTTACGCATGTCTTCATCTCCGCTCACATGCATACTCGGTTACCTTGTGTACTCTCAGCTAAGCATAGCTATGGGCCAATTTGACACAACCCTATCCTGCAGCTTTGCCTAGCTAGGGGCAAACCAGTTTAGCAATGCTCCAATGTGCTTACAGCAATGGTGACACACCACTCTCTTGATGTCATCTTTATCTCAAGGGCACACCTCGGTGTTATAACGCTACACTGTGAGGTGCATTCTTACATGAGTAGGGAATCTGCGATTCACTATTACTCCTCTCATTTGCATGGCATTGCTTACTAATTCCTAGCTACTGCGCATAACACTGTCACTGCCCCTTAGCGACCCTTGCGCCATAAGTATGGTGTAGCATGCCTGCCTTTGACTATTATGGGGAAATCATGATATGTGTTTCATTGCGGTTTTATTCTATATTTTTATATAATCCTTGCGATCCCCTTTGCGCACCACTGCCCTACGCTTCCACATCACGATAGTGCATCTATATATATATTAAATGTTAATTTTATATTTTGTACATTTTTTTATGCCAATTGCTATATATTTAGCCATTGGCATATATTAACAATATAATGCATGTGTTTGGTCGGCTGTCATGGCTCCAATTTTATGTTTGCAAAAATGTAAACCGTTTCCTACGGTTTACATTTCTGCATGCTTACACTACGCCTGCACCACTTCCTGAATCACTACATACCTTCATTTGCATGCTACATGGGGTAATTAGCATACAAGGCTCGGGAGTTGTACAGGCATAGCATATGCAGGTAGTGCACATGGAAACAGCTCGTACTTGAATTGCTCGGTGGCCGACACTACACCTGCACCTGACGCAAGCTTCATGAATCCCGGAGACTGACTTATTATGTGTCCAGAGCACTGAGACTAGTGCCTGAGTTCAGAAGTCTAATCACTGTAGGGTAGAAACTGTGACTGAATCTTGAGTTCCTGCAGCGGATGCTGCAATATCTCCTGCCCAATGCCAGATGCTTAAACAGGCCATGCACAGGATGCGTGTTGTCTTGTATTACTCTGGTGGCCTTTTAAATACTTCTTGCAGAATAAAGATGTATCATTGGAAGACTGGAACATGTTATCTTCTCTGCAACCCTCATCACTCTTTGTACTGCCTTCTTTTCTGTAACTGTGGAGCTTCCAAACCACACTGTGAAGTTGCAGGTGAGGGAGCCCTCTATTGCATCTCTATAAAAAGTGGAGAGAATATGAGGAAGAAGCTTAGCTTTTTCAGCTTTCATAAAAAGTGGAGGCATTGGTGCACTTTCTTAGGTTCACAGGTTCAGGACATTACTAGGCTAGTGACTCGAGGGTCTTTACAAGCTTAGCCATTAAATCCCAGTATAATACTAGATGAAAGATATCATCTATGCCCAAGGTTTTTCTAGAAAGGATTATCCATATCCAGGAGAGAAGCTAGAGCAGTCTCCAGCAGAAATTTATGGTTTCCCATCCAGTCATCTAGGATGCACTGAAACAGAGTCATGGAGGTTCTGTGATGGATATGGATTGGAAGCCTATTCCAGAGGAGTGGCAACGTCTGAGAGATGTAATCTCTGAGAGATGTATCAGTCTCTTTAAAACAAATTCTCTTGTGTTCGGTAAAGTGCACCAAAGATAAAAACTGAGAAAAAGCTAGGTGTACACCATGGCGAAGTAAGTGGAACTTTAATAAATAAACATAAAAGGCTACAAAACAATAAAACAGGCATAAAAGGTAAGCTCTTTCATTACCTGCCAGGTAGCTTCTTCAGACCTAAATCATAACAGTCAAACCATCTGTATTTAGATGCAATGAAGCCAGTCAGAAAAAGAACTGATTAAGACATCAATCATCATTTAAAAATACAGTGAACCTAGTATAAAATCCTATTGGTAATGATGCTTACAAACATTGTGAAAACCTTTTTATATATTAAATAAATCTTAACCTCAATAATTGTACACCTCACAAAATTCAAAATGTATCTAAAAATCATTAAAAAATATTTAAAAAGTTATACAAAAAATGCACCATAAAACAACATACTCAATGCTTCAAAGGGCGTAGCTTCAGGTGGGGTTTCAGGAAGACCCGTTCATTAATGCCTGGAAACTTATCAGCTTCCAGGCATATAATCCATTGCTGTTCCCTCTCTTCAGTGAAAGTCTTACACCCGGATTTACGAAGCCCTTTATAGCGTGCAGGATTAGTTTAAGAGCTATTTTCGGCAATTTGGCTGACATGCGATCCAGGAACGAGCTCCTGGGACGTGCATGTGAGCTCTTAGGCTAATCCTGCATGGACCGAGCTCCTGTATGCAAATTACCCTCATTTGCAGGTGAAAACCATGCAAATTAGGGCAATTTTCAATCCAGGAAGCAGACAGCTGTCAGTGCAGGATGAGTGCAGTCTGCAGAAATGTACTCGGTTAGTAACCGAGTACATTTCTGCAAACTACAAAATGGAGCTATGGCAGCTCCAAATAAAGGCTGCATATCATTGATGAATCATGCCAATGGCCAAGTAGAAGGCCATTGGCATTGCAAAATGCATAAATAATAAAAAAAAAACTTTTATTTTTTTCCGCCTATCTTGCCTGTTTAAGTATAGGGCAGCGTCGCACAAATGGGATCGGAGGGAAAATAATAAAACAAACCTAAAATAAGCATTCTAACTAAAAGCAGTATTCAGCCATGCAAGTCAATTACATGCATAAGACAACCTGGCCAGTGAGTAATGGTTGCTAAGGGGGGAGGCTCAGTGTGGGACATGTAACTATGCATTAGCAGGCAATCCTATGCAAATGAGGGGAAGGATAGTGAATCCCAGATTTCCCCAGGGTGTGAGGCAGGTCCCAAGAGTGTAACAGTAGAAATAGCTGGGTGCAAGACTAGGATATAGGTGACATCATGGGGGGGGGGTGTCAGGCATACTGTAAGTGGATTGGAGCCCTGTGGCTCGGGACTGCTCCTAGCTTAGCACAGCTAAGCTAGAGGTGTGTTCAAACTGCCTAGCACTCCTTACAAAGTGTAAGCAGGTGTGCTCACCACGCACCAGGTTTCACAGGAAGAAAAAGGAAGTTAAACCAGGAAATAGCAGCTCTGTGCACATTTGAGCACTCTGCGCGATGCGCACACAGGCTTAAACAGGGAGACAATGGGAAGGGAAAACAGAAGTAAGAAGGTAATCAAGGATAACTAGCTGAGCTGCCAGGTGAAATGTATCAGAATCAGCCAATTACACAGGCAGTAGACCAGCCCAGCCCAGAACACCACTATAAACCAAGCAAACACCTTCCCTCCTGTTTTTTTCCACACTCTACACCACCGCTGTATACAAGTGGGGAAATTTTAACAAACAAACCTACAAAATGAGAAGGGCTGCAGCAGGCATCATAGAATAACATGTGCAAGAGGCTGAGGGTGGTGAGGATGTGAATGCTGCCGAACAACCCACAGTGAGGAGACAGAGAAGATTGTACAGACCCAAGGTAACCTACCAGGGGCTACATGAGTTGGAGATAGTGGAGCACTATAGCGTGGACAGAGACCTCCTACAGCAAATCGTTAAGTTGTGTAGACCACACCTGACACACCACACTGGCCGAGGGGAACCCATCCCAGTGGATACCAAGGTATGTGTAGGCCTAGGTATACTAGCCACAGGTACCTCCCAAAGCACAACTGGGGATATCATGGGCATCTCACAGGCATCAGCATCCAGAGTATTCCACCAGTTTCTGGATGCCATGTCAGCACATGCCAGTGAGCACATATATTTACTCAACACACATGAGGTGTTGACCAGCAATATGCATCTCTTCCACCAAATAGCAAATTACATTGGGGTAGTGTGTGCTATAGACTGCACACATTTATGCATCAAAGCACCCCCTGGTGAGCAGGGTAGGGCCTACATCAACCGCAGGGGCATCCCCTCCATCAACTGCCAGGTCGTATGTGATGCCCAGGCCATTACACTGAATGTGTGTGCTGGCTGCCCTGGAAGCTATGATGATTCACACAAATGGCAACTGATGCAGCTGTACCACAGATTTGCTGATGTAGACATCCCCTACGGTCACCTAGTGGGGGATGCTGGGTACCCACTGGAGCCGTGGCTGATGACACCCATCAGAAATGCACACACACCTGAACAACAATGCCATAATGAGGCACACAGGTCAGACATATAATAGAGCATATGTTCGGGATGGTCAGGTCATGGTTCCAGTGTCTGAACACATCCAGTGGAGCCCTGCAGTATTCACCAGCTATGTGTACCCAAATTGTTATGGTATGTGCTATGCTACACAATATGATCCTGTGGAAACAACTGCAGCAGGAACAGCATGGGGCAGGGCCACACAGCCCCCCACCAATGCCAAGGCCTGTACAGGCACATAGTGACTCGGAGGAAGAACAACCTGAGCCTGCCCCAGTAGGCAGAAGGGGGCATGCCCAGTATGCCCTGACCTTGGCAAAAAGGCAATGCATAGCATATGCACTGACACAGTAGGGGCCTAGGGAATGTCACCTCTCTCTCTGACTCGCACAGACAGTAAATGGGATGCCAAACATGACACTACCTGTGCCCAACCATGTATAGGGAGTGTACTATGTGCATCTGACATAGGCAGCCCTCCAACACCATCCTCAAGTCCGGCACACCCTCAAGGTAAGTCAGTCAATCTACCAATTGCCAAATGGAGTAGAATGTGTTTTTACTTGTAGCTATGGTATGGATGTGACCATGCAATGGAATTGGGTGGCCGAATGTCAAGGCAGCAAACAGTAGACACCCATAGTCGCATCATGACATCTGTAAACACATACTGGAGTCACCATAGTAGCCAGTACTACACAGGTTGACAAAACCCACTGCAGGAAATGGCCTGAGTGACATGGGTGTCCATAAGAGCCACACATGCCAGTCAGGAAGGTTCACATACCCAACAACAGTCTCAACCAGCAGGACAGATGAAAACAAACACAAACAAATGATGTACTATGGCCTCTGAATGTGCCCTATGGATAACCACTCCCCCAGGCCTACACAGACAGACCACAGCAGGCCAGGCAGTCAGATGTAAGTTGTGAAGGCTAGGAAGTCAGAAACTAATATGTAGGCAAACAAAGCTAGGCACTGTAGTACACTTGTAAGCCTCTAACCAGCAGGATAGGTAAGACTAGAGACTTAAATGGAGTACCTGACATACCAGTACAGTCTTAGCAAATGTGTACAAATGTCAGGTGCGACCCCTCCATCCAAGGTACACTTATAGTAACAGTCGGGTGTGCTCCCCATTCCTGTGTACCACAGTAGAAACAGTCAGGTGACCCTCTTCGCTATGCAGAAATGTAGCAACAGTCAATGGCAAATGACCAATGGATACCCTGCAGACACAGCATGCTACCTGTCGGTGTACAATACAAAGGTCAGCACTGCAGTACAAACTACCTGAACATGACCCACACATGCAACACAGATGGCCATACTGAGCATGCTCACACACTTAGAGGAATGAAGGCAATGCCAGTCAACAACATACTGAGATGTCATACTGGGCATGCTCACACACTTAAACACATGAAGGCCATATCTGCAAACACCAGTGGACCAGACATATTTTGGAGTCACAGTTCTCAGTGCAGACACATGTCAGTATGCACCACTCCTGCCTTGCACACACAGTGGATAGGAATACAGACAAATATGTAAGGACAGCACACTATAATAAGCCACAGGCACGCAGGCATAGATGTGTGGAAGAGGGTGACCATGACAAGAAGCCATGTGGACCTGTCACAACTGGCACACAGCCAAAGGGTCCCCAACACATGAGGTGCAGATGTAGCCCACTGCAGATACTAGCCACAAGTACCTGCCAGCATGACAAACTATGTGGTGCACGTGCCAGCTGTGCAACAAGACTGTATAAGGAAGTAGCCATCTAGTAGCTGTATACATGTACCTGTGACATATGACCCCATGTGTTCCCGCATGTGGCATGTCAACCCCTACATAAATGGGGTATGGCCCATGCACACACCGCCCTCCCCATAGCAGTAGTATGACAAGCCTGCTGAGGTTATCCAATGTGAATTACACCTTTGGTAGAGCTATAGCTCAGTAATATGCATAGCACATCCCATAACTGCGTACTGCTGTAGTGATAGACTAGTTAGGTAGTAGTACTTACCCCAGACCTGTCAATTGTGTGAGTGTGTGTTTGTGTGCATGCCTGTCTGTCTCTGAATGTGTAGGGAGCAATGCTTTTTAGGCTACTCACACTCCGTACAATACATATACTTTACTTTGGAAAGGCTGCTGATGTCACTCACCTAGAAATATACCTCTGGGAAAATAACAGCCCAATAATTGCTGTAGCGCGTTCTGTAACTGCATACTGCTGTAGTGTGCCAAACTAGTTAGGCAGGTGTTTGCCATACCTGGCAACTGTTTGTGTGTGAATCTGTGTGTGTCTTACTGAGTAGAAAACAATGCTTTTTGAACTACTCACAGCCCATACAATACATATACTCTACTTTGGCAAGGCTGCTGATGTCACTCACCTAGAAATACACCTCTGGGAAAGTGGTACCCCAGTAATCTCCATAGCGTGTTCTGTAACTGCATACTGCTGTAGTGTGATAAACTAGTTAGGTAGGTGTTCAAATTCCAAACCTAGCAACTGTGTGTGAATCTGTGTGTGTTTGACTGAGTAGAGAGTAATACTTTTTAGGCTACTTACACTCTGTAGAATGCATATACTCTACTATGGCAAGGCTGCTGATGTCACTCACCTAGAAATACACCTCTGGGAAAGTGATAGCCTAGTAATCGCTGTAGCATGTCCTGTAACTGCGTACTGATATAGTGTGATTTAGAACGGTGATAGGGTTCCATCTCCATGTATGGCAGTTCCAGATGTTTTGTGTGTGTTTCAGTGTCTGTGTATGGAGCAATGCATTATAGGCTACTTACTCGCAGTACATTACAAATGCCCTACTTTGGTAATCCTGCTGATGTTATTAATTGTGAAATATACCTTTGGGGAAGGTACACTTCAGTAATGTCTGTGGCACGTACTATAACTGTGTAGTGTAGTAAACTAGTTAGGTAGTGGTTCTACTCCCAGACATGACAGGTGTGTGTGTGTGTGTGTGTGTGTGTGTGTGTGTGTGTGTGTGTGTGTGTGTGTGTGTGTGTGTGTGTGTGTGTGTGTGTGTGTGTGTGTGTGTGTTTGTAACTCGTGTCCTGTGTAGAGGTGGTTGTGATTGTGTGGGCAGTGTGGAGGGGTTTTGCTTATTTCATTTATGGTGGCCCTACTATATATCACAATGACAACCATACAGGGATAACAGATGTAAATAGCTGAGAGGCTGGGGTGCAAAGCCATACCCATGCATGTGACATCAAGGCCAGCCAATCACAGTTAGAAACCCCACTGTGTCTTCACATGTGACCCACAACGGACATACCATGCCTGACAACATGCCCTGTATGGACAGATGACACTGACATCAGGAAATGCTGTTAGCATGCTATCAATGAAGGTACAGGTTAAACCTGCTGACCATTAGCAGTCCCTGCCACAGGTGGGTAAGACTGGCACGAATCTCCACTGAAGAAAGTTTAGACCCAGTTATTGAGCTGTTCACTGTAGCATGTGAAAGAGACATTTGTATGCTCTATGAAATTAGTGTTAAAAATAGATTGTTTAACCTTACTGAAGGGGAGCGCTTACCATTAAAACAGTTGAAGGAACATTCTTCAGTGGAGATTCGTCCCTCTGACAAAGGGGGAAGTATTGTTGTGTTAGATAAAAGTCATTACTTGAAGAACATGACTGAGTTATTATGTGATCAAGAGACTTATGTGCATTTAAGTAGGAGACAAGTAGTGGGCCACAGAGCCAATCTCCATTTATGTTGAGAAGATGCTGCGCCCCATTGTCAACTTAATGGACATGGTCTTGAGAGATACAAAGAATTTTTTGAGTGAGTTGTTCACAGTTGTTAATGAAGTACAAGATAGGACAGATTTGTTTTTTTTAACTTTAGATGTCAATTCTCTCTTCACAGTTATCCCCAATGACTGGGGAATAGAGAATATTAGAACTCTGTTATTAAATAAAGCAGTTTTAGATAGTAAAGCTGTTGATTTAATTTGTAGTTTATTAGAATTAATATTAGAGAACAATGTATTCATCTTCAATGATAATTATTACCTACAGAAGGTTGACGTAGTGATGGGCACAGCTTGTGCTGATAGCTACTCCAACCTAGCTTTAGCGCATTGGGAACAAGAGAGAGTCATTAGGAATAATAACTTTCAGAGCTATATTTTGACTTATCAAAGGTTTGTGGACAATATTTGTGTTTTATGGCAAGGATCAATAGAAGAGATAGAACGTTTTGTAGATTATTTACTCACCACTACAACGTTCGTAAGATTTAGCTATAATTATTCTCATGAAGATATTGACTTTTTAGATGTCAAAATAACTAAGAGTCTAGTAGGTGAGGTTAGGACAACGATAAATAAGAAGCAATGTAGGAAGAATGTTTTATTACACAAAGGGAGTGTGCACCGCCGCCATGTGTGTAGGAATGTTATTAAGAGACAAGCTTTGCGAAGGATGAGGTTACACAACAATGATGAGGACATGAAGACAGCATCGGGTGAGTTAAGGAAGGAGTTTATGTACAGACGGTATAACGGAAAAGAAGTCGATGCCCAAACAGCTGAAGCTTTGAGTGAACGGGGTACTAGGGGACTCCCCTATTTCACAGACAGACCTGATTCTCACAGTGAGATAGAGAGACAAAGCAGTAGTGAAGTCACCAGGCTGACATTCACTTATAGTAGTATATTAGTAAAATTTGTGAAATTGTGAACAGGAATTGGGGGATACTGATTACAAATGAGAAAGTTATACAGGTGATAGGAGCCAGACCACAATATGGTTTTAGAAATAGTAGGTCCTTTAAGAGACAGCTGTGTTATAAGAATGCTAGCAAGGGTTATACACCCCAGTCACAAAGAGAGGGTACCTTCTCTTTTAGATGTTATAAAGCCTGTAGATACATCCACTCTGGTAACTATTTTGAGCACCCACATAAGGGTATTGTTGTAGAGACACCACTATACACTGATTGCGGTACAAATGATTTAATTTACTTTTCATACTGCGTTGAATGTTATGTTCATTATATAGGTAAGACCAACAGGAGTTTCAGAGAACGCTTGTTAGAACATGTGGTTGATATAAGGAATAGGAGAACTAAGAGTATGTTGGCACTTCATTTAATAGAAAAAGGTAATGAACACAGTTTTTAAATTTCTAGTGTTTAAAGTGATAGGTAAGAATATGAGAGAAGGTGACATTAAGACTTTCACTGAAGAGAGGGAACAGCAATAGATTATACGCCTGGAAGCTGATAAGTTTCCAGGCATTAATGAACGAGTCTCCCTGAATCCCCAACTGAAGCTACGCCCTTTGAAGCATTGGGTATGTTGTTTTATGCTGCATTTTTTGTATAATTTTTTAAAATATTTTTTAATGATTTTTGGATACATTTTGAATTTTGTGAGGTGTAGAATTATTGAGGTTAAGATTTATTTAATATATAAAAAAGTTTTTACAATGTTTGTAAGCGTCATTACCAATAGAATTTTATACTAGATTCACTGTGTTTTTAAATGATGATTGATGTCTTAATCAGTTCTTTTTTCTGATTGGCTTCATTGCATTTAAATACAGATGGTTTGACTGTTATGATTTAGCTCTGAGGAAGCTACCTAGCAGGTAGCAAAAGCTCTTACCTTTTGTACCTGTTTTATTGTTTTGTAGCCTTTTATGTCTATTTATTAAAGTTTCACTTAATTCACCGTGGTGTGCACTTAGCTTTTTCTCAGATGTATCAGTCTCTCCAGCAGGTCCTGTTTATGTCATAGGCTAGATTGATGTCAACCATAGTGAAGTTTCTGGGTCTGGCTCTCATCCTTTGTTCCAATCCGGCATATACAGTCAACATCTGTGTCATCTCTTTGCGGTCCGTTTGGGTGCATGGACACATCACAGCCTCCTCGAAGTCACCATCACAATTGAGATATATCAAAACCAGTATTTGAAAATGGAGCCAATGTCATATTCTAAGATTTTTTTGAAGATAATGGGAAAGTGCCATTCATGATACCATTTATCGATACCTGTTGGGTGTTTACATGGTATACTTGAGTCTTTCAGTACATAATGACATTTTATACTGATGTGTACAAATGCGATTCAAAGAACTTGAAGTTTAATTAACCTCACTAATTATGTATGTGCAAATAGTACTTAAAACTGTGTGCACACAAGGTGCACTTTAATTCTGTGAGTTTGAGTGAGAGATGCTTTGGCAACTGGTGGAATTTCTGTAGTGGGAATTAGTGCTTCTGTTAAAGTTAATCATTTCAAAAGGTACATGTTTAAAGTCATATAAAATGTTAATTTTAACAGAAGTTGTTAAAAGCTTTTGGAGTCATGTTTTCTGGAAATGTATGCATACAGATGTTCTTCTAAATATTTTGGTTCAGTCCCATATGTAGTTGTATAGTCAGACTTCCACTGCAAATCATATCAGTGTATGGAGGAGGATTTACAGATTACTCATACTGGTAATTTCTTGCCCTTTGTGTTCTAACTACAGAAACCTACAGATTACTACTGTATCTTTATGTAATGTTGATATTATGGATATTAATTAAGTCATGTTTCCTAAAACAGTGTTATAACTTGCTGTTGCTATTATGAATATTTCCTCAATGATGCCTCTTAGCAAAGATGTTATCACTACTGTCTCAATTTACTATGGATCTGTACTACCTAGGCTATTCCAACCGTTTCTGTAAGTTGCGTAATTGTTAAGGGATGTAGTATTTTAAAGTGAATTGAAGCAGACTGTGTTGGCATGATGCTATTGTCTTTGAACCTCCCCTCAACAAATATGTAATGTCAGGAGTTCTAATTCCAATCACAAATTGTACAGATATTCCAAGTTATGTTGATTTTACAGATGTTGTATTCTTGACCAGTTGACTGGAGTTTCCTGACCACGAGAGATCCTCTGATATGTGTACACCCAGGAATTTTGTAATCTTAACCGTCTCCACACTCTTATCATTGATTGTGGTTTGTTCTCCTTTTCCTGAAGTCGATGATAATCTCTTTCGTCTTTCTTACATTGAAGTCAAGGTTGTTCCCCTCGCACAAAATGATCAGAGATGCCAACTCCTCTCTGTACGCCCTTTCATCCTCCTTTGTGATGAGCCCCACGACTGTGGTGTCATCAGCAAACTTGATGTTATGGTTGGAATTGTGCTTAGCATAGCAGTTGTGGGTCAAGATGCTTATCTTGTCTGACGTCTGCACTGCATATGACTTATTATCTTGTAGATAGATTATCAACACTGAATATGCACAGTTGTTAATTTATATTAGTGAGGGGTAAACACAAATATTCCCCAGAGTTCTTCTACCTAAGCACTGTGAAAGGATAGTTACTGTTCAATACACCAGAATACTGTTAATGAACTGGTGTGTTGCTATAACCCATGTAAATAGGGTTTACTGTATCACCATAAGACAGAAAAAACACATGTGGTATCTTGTTGGGTTCAGTCCTAGGATCTCACCTCTTTGGCTCCTACTTCTTCAACCTGAATACTGGGTTACGGGTTATGTCTATCTAAGTTTGCAGAAGACTGCAAAATGGGTTCATTTGTGAACTTCTCTACTGAAACTCAAATACTCCAACTAGGGCTGAACCAAATGAACAAGCCAGTATGTGGTGTAATGACCATGCCATCAAACTTGATGCCAAAATGAAAGATAGTTTTATGTGGGAAACAGACTTCCTATTTCATACCATGTAAAGGCACCTCTTAAAACTGTCTTAGTCATTAACAAGCTGTGTACTTTTGTCAGTGATAAGCTATTCTTGTATCACTCACAGTTAAACAATCATTCATCTTGGCATTGTTAATTTAAAGCATCATTTCACCATTAGGTCAATGAAAGTCCTAGTCAATCTATATGCATCCTTCATTAGGCCTGTCACTGAATGCAATTCCCTTGCCAAACACCTTGCCCAACTTGAGAGACAACCAAAGATTCTTAATTAAAAAGACTACTGAAATAACTTCCCTGGGCTACCCAGACAGGCTAAATACCCTCTCATTAGACTGTCTCAAACAGGCACCTGCACAGTGATGTCTGTTTGTTCTTATGTGCTCCAATAGGTTCTGTTGTACTTTGCCTTCTTCACCTTCATAAACTCAGTGGTACCACAGACACCAGCACTGACAACCTTATTGTTCATAAGCACATAACTCGGACTTGCTGGCACAAAACATATGTAACCCAACTCATTCGCTAGCTATGGAGTAGACTCCCTTTGTATGCCATTCAAAGCAGCTCCTTAGCTAACTTTAAATCCAGACTTGATGATTGGATGGGTAATTGCAAATTCACTCTAGTGGAATGTAATAAAGCTGTCCTAGATTGGGTCACCTAACATATCCCAGTTTTACTGGGTTGCTCAACATGGGTTTATTAATAGTCTTCTTGACTTCTTGCCAAGTAAGAACCAGTCAACATATGAAGCTGTGACATGACATAGACTTACTGTGCATGGCTGACACTTCTAGTGAGACCTAGACAAAGTTGGTAATTTAATTCTCTTTACTTGAGCACTGACTGTAGGATACATATGTTATACTGTGGCCTTGTAAATGGAATCTCCCCTCTCTTTTGTAGTAATCATTATAGAAACATTCACTCCCAATTTGTGGCTATCCTCACAGCTAGTAATCACAGGTCAGGGCTGTTAACCCTTTTTAATTCCATTCTTTATGCTAAGACCATCAGAATGTCATATCCTTCCTACCAAATTTTCTATATTCCCTATGCCACCTAAGCTCCATCCATCTAGTTAACTACCTCTAAGTGTCCTCTCACAAGTCCCCTGCCAAATCATGTAAGAACAACCAGATGTGTTTTTAAAACATCCAACCCTACCTCTTTTAAGTAACCATGTCTGAGCTATACCATACTAGAGATTTATTTTCCAGATCTACAGTTTCACAGTACTCTAAAACCTATAACCTCTGCCTCCTTTGACATCTTTTGTTAATGAATTTCTGGGCATTATTCATATCCTTAATACTCATGGCATTGCTCTGACAAATTGTGCTATAACATCATTCCAGACAGGAAATTGCCCCTTTAAGTACAACATATTCTATAACATTTTGTGACATATACATCCTTAGAAATACATACTAAACCCTTCCACCCAGCACTGTAGCCAGTTCATCTGGTGCTATCTGGTGCCCCTCTCCCTCAGTGCTTCAGATGAAGTGCAAAAAAAAAAAAAATAACTTCTACTTTTAAACTGTACCAACCTTTAGCATGCATGAAGCACTAAAGTGCTGATGTGAGCATTTCTGTACCTAAATTTCTAAGTAGAAAGGATGCAGGAACTGCACTTCCCAACTGTGCCCCCAACACCTTGCATAGGAGGCTGGTGCTCCCCTTACCCTACCCTTGCTACTCTTCTGTTACTCCCAAATGTAACAGCAGGATGTTCTGCTTATTAACTAATCAGTTAAATGTCAACAGCTTCTACTTCCCTGGACTAAAATGGATGGGCAACCTGCTTGTCCTCCCTCCTTTTGTTGTTAGTCTCATAGTACTTGATATCCTCAGGCAGTTTAACAGCTGCCTGACTCTTACACATGATAAACACTTAGCAAAATGCATTTTATTTGTGAGCAATGCAAGGACTTAACATGATGGCAACTCTCTTGCAAAAAAACACGGTCGGAAAACATCCTTTCATACCACTTCATTCAAACACACATTCAATTGTAAAAAAAAGTTCTTGCCTAAGATGCATAGACCAGTTAGGACTTACTATAAGTGAAAGGCACATGCCACATCACTATTAGTACATCCACAGCAAAGATGTAAATCATCTCAACTCCACTACTCCAAACCATTCTATAAATAAAAATGTCCTAGCAATCAGTGACTCCACAGTCAGACACATCAATTCAGCTCTCACAAGGTTAGACAAGAACAGGGTGATGCTGTGTAGTCTTTAAGGTGCCAAGATCTCTGACATCATAAGATAAATTAGAGTATGACATAGTGGTGGTCCATGTGCATGTAAATGTCTTTGTGTACAATACCCTCTGGGAAATGCAGAGAAACATGTCAGAACTCTCCATGCATGTCATAAACATAGATAAGACCTTGGTCTTGAGCAAAATCCCCCCCTTATCCAAAATTGATGTCAAAGGACAAAGAAAGGAGAATTAGCTTCAACAACTGGCTAAATATCTGTTGCCGTTTCAGGGGGTTCCAGTATGTCTCAGCCTGGGATGTGATCCTTGACAGCCCTACTTGCTTCATTAAGAATGGCTTGCACCTCTCATTTCAAGGATTCTGTATACTGCCAAAGCATTTGCTGCTCTCATATTGCTATTTTTAGGTAGAGTCCAAGTAATGGACTTTTCAACTTATTGAGAATACAAATCAAACACAAGGTCACATCAAAGTCGATCTGCTCCATGCTAGAAGTCTCAGTAAAAAACACCTAACCATGAGTCCCTCCTGCATCTGGAGTGCATCCATGCATGTGTAATCTACAAGACTTGGTTTAAATGTTCAGATAGTACCCTCTCCTGGGTTCTGTACCTTTCATGTCTGTAGACCTGATGTCAACTGTAGTGGAGTCTCCATATTTGTGAAATATACCTTATCAACTCTAGGTAGGTTCCTAGAGGCCCACAAACCTAACTCAATGAGATACAAACCATACTAAAAAGTATCAGTTATCAGCTATCAGCTTGCTACAGGACCTAGTCTATGTCTCCTGAAAATCATGTTAAGTTCCAAAATATACTGAAGAACTTCAAAATTCACCCTGGGGATCATGTCAGTCGCCCTGCTAGACAGGGTTCCAGGGAAGTAAATACTGTGGGAAGAAATAGCCAGGGAATTGTTATGGCTAGGCTTGTATAAGCCCTAGAGCTGATAGCCTAGTACCAACCTATGAACCTATGAACCTTTATGCAAAAATGCCATTATTCTGGGAAACTTTAACTTCCACTCAATAAACTTGGACACCTAGACTTCAAATGTAGTATATGCTTCAAAGTTCCTAGCTTTAATAAACAAACACTCTCTGAACCAGTCAAAAAACTCACTAGAGGTAAAAACATCCCAGACCTGCTTCTTATTAATACAAAATTTGTATGTACCACGACCTTGTTATTGTCCTCTCTGGTTAAGTCTGACTATAAATTGATAAACTTTACCCTTAATATCTAAAAAAACAATGGAAACAAAGTCATGGAGTTCATGAATTTCAGATGTACAAATTTCTAATTCTATGATGAAGTCTCAATATTTATGTATACCAGTATCACTCAAAACATTGAAGCAGCAAATAGCTACACAAAAGATTTCTATCCTCACCTCTATAAATGTATACATCTGGCAATCTCAAACAGATCTACATATAAGACCAAACCATCATGATGGACCACAAACATAAACAAATGAACTTAAATAAAAAAAAAAAAAACAAAGTAGAACAAACGACTCTCAAATCAAAGCTAACATCAAGGAATTGTCAAAGAATGTAAGAAGTACCATAAAGAAAACTAAGCCAGTTCATGAACTTAGGATAGCATCAGAAAGTAAGTACAATTAAGATACAGCAGAATTTTTTTAAATGGCATTACCTGCTCAGAGCCAGTGGACATTGTAAACATACTAGCAAATGAATTCAGTACAAACTTTACCACATACACAGCTATCCAAAGCCCACTTATTCATGAAGAACTTAGACCCCCCCCCCCATCATCACTAAAGAACATATTTTGAAGGTGCTTTGCAAGATTGAAAATGCAGCCTCCTTGGGTCCTGATAATATATCTGTCTGCTTAATAAATAATAGTAAACATGCATTGGCAGAGCTGCTCCTTCATTTATTCAACCTGAGCCCTGCCACTTGCTTTGTACCTGAGGTCTGGTGTACAGCAATTGTAATCCCAATTCACAGGGGTGGCCCCACCACTGACTCCAGAAATTATACCTCCATCAGTTTCACAAGTCTCACCTGCAAAGCATTGGAACATAACTGACCAGATTAACTATAATACTAAAAATCTTATCAGGCTAGAGCTATAGCAGTTTGGAGTTGTCAAATGTAGATCCTGTCTAATGAATCTAATTAACTTCTTTGAAAGGGTAATGCAGGGTTTTGACAGCAGTCATACTGTATGCACAGCCTACTGCAACATGACCAAAGCTTTTGATACCATTTCTCATGCTAGCCTAAAAAACAAGCTAAATGCTCTTCAAATATATCACTAGATAGTAAGATGGATAGCAAATTGGCTAAAAGATAGAGCCTATACATGAAGGGTAGCAGATGTTTTCTCAGACTGTATGATGGTGACCAACAGAGATCAGTACTGGGATGTCTGCTATTTAGCATCTACTTTGTAGCTCTCCAGATCAACAACCAAGTTTATTGGTTAACTAAGTTTGTGGGTGACCGTAACTGGGTGTCATTCTCAAGAACCCCTCTAGTGCCCATGCCATCCAGCATGAGCTTACACTTAATACCTGATCTGCAAATAACAGGTTCAAATAAAATGCAAAAAAAGTGCAATACTGTCATGTTTGGTAGACATCCCCTCCTTGCAGTTTATAGCATAGACAGCATCCCATTCAGAAAGAGAATGTAGTTAGAGCTCCTGGAACATGTGTTGATAATTCCCTTCCCATTCATTATCATGTTACTGTAGTGGTCAGGAAGTCCTTCTACTTAGCCCACCTGAGCGAAATAGGAATACCATCCAGATTTAAAGAAATTATTTCCTCCTAATTTTCTGCATTGATTAGACCGATTATGGAATATGGTGCACCCTTTGGGGTGTAGTGCATAGACATTCAAGCAATTGCAAATACCTCTGAGGCTCCAAACTAAAATGATTACAGGCTTAAAAACCCTAAGCTGGAAGAAAAGACTGGAAGCATTTTGCTTTTATTCAGTGTCTTACAGACTACTAAGGGTGATCTGTGCCTCACTTTCCATGCTTTCTGGGAGACAGTTATCCAGGATCTCTTTTCGCTCTATAAATCAAACAATCCCCTAGTACAAGGACCAGAGAACTAAATCGAAATCAGCAAATAAATAAAACAGTGGAGAGATAGATTTGTTACACATCCCCTTCCCCGTCTATGGTATAGCCTTTCACTGCAACTTAAGTAGTGCAATACATTATATTCCGTCAGACAGGAACTACATGTGTGGATGGGTGTGGTCCTCCTTGAAAAAGGGGGTACTCTTTAAGGCCAGGGACTGGCAAGATATAAATGGTCACTTGGTTCAGTTGCCTTGTTTTTCTTATGATCCTATGTTGGTTTACTATGAAAATATAAATGTTCATATATATGAATGGTCGATATTCGGAAAATGATGTCATCCTGCATGAATACTAATGAGTGAAAAAATCAACTCAGTTGATTAACATCAACAGATTTGAAATTTATATTGAAACTGGAATGTGATGGCAGTGTAGGTGCAAATGTATGTTAAACACCTACACTGTCATTCACATTTTAGCAGGGGGGTCAAGACTTCATGTGCCCCCCACACCCCCTGCAAATTAAATATCCTAACTCAAAGATCACACTACAGTGAGGAAAGGGATACATTTTCCAATCCGCACTGTACCGCGACTCTACTCATAACATTGAGTTCATATCAGTGAATGCATTTGCTGATATGTAATCTCGATTTCCTAATGTTCTGCAACACAGAAAGTCGACTAACTGCTGTTCGACTTTCCACGTTCACTGAACTAACGTTCAACATTTTGATAGTAAACCTCTTATGTTCCTATGTCATGTTGACCCAGTTTCTAAGTGTCTGATGATGATAAGTAACTGTTTCCACTTCATTTGCTGGTATCCATTCCATTGTATCTTAATTCTTGGACTCTGTTCTTAGCTCAGTACATTTTTTTGCCACATTTTTAACTCCACAGAGCTGTCAACTGTACCCATGGTCTCTCCTTCTCCATTGGTCTATTGACAATGACTAGCCATGCAAGGAGTAGCTCTGACCCATGTTTATGGCTAATGAGGAGATTGAGGCTTCCTGGAATAGTGTCACACTTTTATCATGGAATGTATTTTTTCCTAATTACCCAGGAGCCCTGTAATCACCTGTATATTCACAGAGAAAAGGTATGCAGTGGTCTACACTAGCAATTGTCCATGCCCATATGTAACTCAGACATAGTTCTATCCTGAATGGACCATATCTCACAGGCTTCCACCAGAGATTTACCATGAAAGAGTATATGAGCGTATAGAGTCACCACACCCCCTTCAATGGACATGCCAATCCTCCCATCTTGTATCATCAGCCACCCTAGCTGTCATTCAGACTCAGCTTGCCTTGGTAATAGTCAGGGCTTTATCCTTCTGTATCACTGCCAGAAGTTCATAGCTCAGTATGTGTAAGAATGTCCCACCAGCCACACAACAGTGAACCCTACAAGACAGGAAGTACAGTAAGCCCATGGCATTTATCATTGCTGGATGTGCTCCTTATCACATGAGTGATGCTCAGCACTGCTCAAGAAGCTCCTTTTTTTTCTTATGATTCTGCCCCCCCTTTTTCTTTCTTTATCTAATATATTGAATGCATGCTCTGGATGGCCATATATCTGCCTTTCCTCTGGCCAAATGCAAGGGATATGATATTTGAAATCAATGACTTGAATATTGGCTCACATTAGTACCGGAGTAATGCAAAGCCTCCTTAAAGGCTGTCTCCAAGTACTGTAATTGCATACAACCCTCCCCTCCTTAGACAAAGCAAAGACTGGACCACTGCACCATAGGTTCCTCTTCAGACATTATAATGTGAAGATCCAAATATCTGAATAGAGCAGTTTTGTCATGCTTCGCATAAAGATGACCTATTTCCCAGTCTTCATTTAGTCTGCCTTATGTGTCCAGCCAGGTTAACACTTGATCCTACGAGAAGAAGATATCCTCCAACCTAATGGTCCAGTGGCTCCAGAACCAGTGTCTTCTGGTTGACCACTTATAATTATTATTGAAACATGACCAATGTGACTAATGCTTCATTAGATAAATAGTCAATGCTGATCCTTGAAGGCCATGATTTAGGAAGTTGGGAAACAAGTTTTGCCTCAGTAGTTTCACAAGTGTCACCCACTCATTGATGTAAGTGAAAACTGTCCTTTGTTTTGACATTCCTCCAGTGCCACCCAGTACTTTGTACAGTTTACCAGTGACTTAGCCTCAAGCATAAAACTCAGCACCACTAAATGTATTTTGATTTTCTAATTATTTTTTATCCTCCCACCTGAAGACCAAATATCTTACGATCAGACCCAATGACAATTTCTGCAGTACCACTGACAAGCTGCTTAAGAGGGCACTAAATACAGAACAAACACTCCAGCATTGTCCACATATGTGGAGTGAAGGATCCCCTTATTAGCATTCCAGCTTGTATTCTTCATTTTCCCCATATCTGATAAAATTGATGTTTGCAGTTGAGCTACATCCAGTGCCAAGGAATGAAATCTTTGTAGCTCTAAACAGAAAAAAAAACCTGTCAGCGGTTATGTTAAACTATCCTGGTGTGTATCTTATAGAAAATGACAAATTAATTCTCATGCTGTATGACACAAACTGCCTCAGCAAGGTCTTATTTTGAATCTCTCTGGTTGAGAGTAACATTACCGCTCCAGGTTATCAAAGAAAAAATCTTATCTAACTCTTGGCCCCACACCTTTTCAGTCACCAAAATCTGCATTAGCTCCAAAAATATGATACCCTGCTCAAATACTAACTGTCTTGAGTGATTAGGTGATGGCCAAGAAAGCCATTTTCTCTTCAAGCATCACCAGTATCAACATCCCTCTGTTGCATTAGTGTGGCATTCTACCTCATTATTCAATGATTTATCCTGCCAGAAAGATACTTCGCTGAATCCCTCTAGTAATTCTTTCAAATGAACAAGCCTTTCTTCTCCTGCCTCATAATCCTTACTCAGTGGCCCTTCTGGCACTGTCCCTGCAGCAAGGTGACCACTGTCCTCTTGAAGGTCTGACATGGAGCCACTTCTCTACAAGCAAAGATCAGGAGGCCAGCAAGGGCACAATGACCCCTACCTGAACTTTTTTCTTTACTGCTGTCATACTATTCTTTCTATTCATGGCCCTTAATTTGTCAGCAGTTAATTTGAATGATTGTGATGCTATGCCAGTCTACAGGTTAAAGAAAGTTAAAGTGATCACTACATCCTCTAGCTTGTCTGCTGTCAGGAGTACCCCTTGCTTCAAGTGCAGACATGGGAAGGCCTCACTATCCTTATGAGTAACCATGATTTCTATTACAACCATGGGAAGGTGTTAGTTTCAATAGAGTACCCCTCATTTCTGGTACAGCCATGGAAAGGCCGCAATATACTTATTTTATTTTATTTATTTATTTATTTATTTATTTTACATTTGTTAACCGGGCTAGTCTAACTGGATATATTTCCATTTTCAGTAGAGGCCCGGGGAGAAAAGCTCCAGTAGTAGACAAATTGATTATAAAATTTGAAATAAAAATACAAGTGATGCAAATCATAGTTGATACATAGTAAATGAAAGTAGTTAAGTAAAGATACTAGAAGAAGTGAATAAAAAAATGGAGATAAAAGATGACATGTACATTAATATAAAAGTTACAAATATTATGTGCTAAATTAATTACACAAAAAAGTGAGAAAAGGGTCTGAACAAATAATGAAAAAAGAGTGTTTTGTGATCAACAACAGTATAAAGTCCAGCAGTCTGTTCCATTGTGTTCACCAGTTCATTTCTGCTTCAAAAAGTATGCAAAGTGTTTGCAATATATAGAAAGAGGCGCAAATAAAAATGAGCAAACCAGATGGTTAGTCAGGGTTATAAGTTAGTAAAAGCAGGGTTATAAGGTAGAAAAAGCAGAAGGTTAGTCAGGGTTACTGCAGGGGCATAACCAGTGTGTTTTAAGGTGTTTTTTGAGGTTTTGTTTAAAGAGAGGCAAGGAAGTAAGTGATGTAAGATCGTTGGGGAGTAGATTCTAGTTTTTTCCCACTGCATTAGAAAACAGGGAATCACCAGCTGTGTTGTTAGTCTTGGTTATGTTAGCTAGAAGTTTAAAAGAAGAGCTTAGGGAGTTTAGATTTTTATAGGGGATTATGAGATTGGATAGTACAGGAGTGCTATTAGGTTGATAAAATATCTTATGGGCAATGGTTAGTTGGGAGATATTCAGATGGTTTTCAAGTTCAATCCAGCCTAGCTGCATTAGATTTAAACAATGGTGAGTTCTAAAGGATTGCCAGTGGCAAATCTGGCGATGCTGTTGTAAGCATGTGCTAGTTTGACAAGATTATTTTTTTTGAGGTTAGTGTATATGGGACAGGCATATAGAAGAGTTGAAATTAAATGGGAGTGTGCAATTTTGGTTCTGGCTATTGGAGTTAGGAAACTTTTGATTCGCTATAAGGAGCCTATTTTTCTGTTGACAGTTTTTATGGTATTATTTATGTGGATATCAAACGTAAGATTATTGTCAATAGTTATTCCTAACAATTTGGTGGTAGAGTCGGGGTATATGGTAGTGTGATTATTGGAGATGATAGAGAAATCTATAGCGGGGGACTTGCTAGTGGGTGTAAAGAGAAGGAGCTTGTTTTTTTTAGCATTAAGAAGGAGGCAACATTTTGTAAACCATGTTTCAACTGTATTGAAAACATTTTGAGTCAGAGACTGTAGCTCAGATGTGGAACTTGCTGAGCATATTAATGTTGAATCATCTGCATATTGAATGCAGGTGGCTTGTGGGATTGCTACATGGAGGTCGTTGATAAAAAGGGAAAAAAGAAGTGGGCCTAGAATGGACCCTTGAGGGACTCCAGGGGTGACTAGTAGAAGGGATGATAAATTATTTTCCCAGAGAGCTGCTTGTTGTCTATCGGTTAGGTAGGACATGAACCATTTAATAGCCAGAGAGTCAAAGGAATAGGATTCAAGAATGTTGATAAGAAGGGTATGATTTACCATGTCAAAAGCTTTTGAGAGGTCAATAAAGAGTGCAGATGAGGGGTTATTGTTGTTTCGATTTCTATTTATGACATCTGTAAAGGATAACAAGGCAGTAGTGGTGCTATGTGCTGGCCTAAAACCATGCTGGCACTTAGCTATTGTGTTATTTTGAGTTAAATGATTTAAAAGTTGCTGGTGAACACATTTTTCCATGATTTTTGCTAAGGGTGATAAAAGAGCTATTGGTTGGTAGTTAGAGTAATCATTTGAGTTACCACCTTTGTGAAGGGGGATAATGTGGGAGATTTTCCAGATGTCTGGAACTTTTCCTTCTTTAATGGTTCTATTTACGAGGATGGATATGGGATAGGAAATTACTTTGGCTGCTTTTAGGAGGTATTCAGAAGGTAGCTGGTCGGCAGAAGGAGTACATGGCTTAAGTTTTTGAATGAGTTTGTAGATGAGGGTGGTAGAGATTGGTTGCATATAAAATGCTGGTAGAGTGCTAGGTGTGGTGGTGGGTAGGCTTGAGTTGTCTGGAGTAAGTTGACTAGCTAGTCCTTGTATGGTATCTGTGAAGAAGGAGTTGAAGGCATTGGCAGTTTGAAGGGGGGTATCAGGGTCTGCCTGAAGTGGGGTAGGGGTACAAGAGTGCCCTGGGGAAAGGAGTTTATTGATACTACACCAGAACCTCTGGGGGTTATTTTGGTGATTTTGCTGTAGTTTGTAGTAGTAGTTCTTTTTATCCAAGAGTATTCCCTTTTTTGTACTATTTCTTAGTTGCTTAAAAATTTGTTGATCAGAAATATTTTTGTTAGCTCTCCACTTAGCTCAGGATTTATTCCTAAGTAAGATTTTTTGTCTGGTTTCTTTGGAAAGCCAGGGGGCTGGTTTGGCCTTAATTCTGATGGACCTTTTGGGTGCATGCCTGTCAAGGATAGTTAGGAATTTAGTGTTTAGATAATTGACAGACTCTTCAAGAGGTAGGGTTTTTAAAGGGTTCCAGTCACAGGCACTTAGGTCATTTTGGAATGATACTGGGTTGAAGTGTTTATTGGTGCGTATGGTTCTGTATATGGGTGGAACTGTGATATCATTCTTATGAGTAATTCTCATCTATGGAACAGCAATGGGAAGGTCTCAGTATACGTATCAGTACCCCTCATTTCTAGTACAGTCATGGGAAGGCCTTAATATCCTTATGAGTGCCCTTTACTTCTGGTACAGCCAAGCGAAGGCCGCAGTACCTTATGAATGCTATCCTTGTCTCTTCCTATTAACAGGAAAGCATCTACAAAGTAACCATTCTCCTTGCAGTATCAGCAAACTCATATATATATAATACAGGGCAGTAATGAACATTTCAAATGTGATATATACACACACACACACACACACACACACACACACACACACACACACACACACATACACACACACACACTCTATGACTCATCCCTTGGAGTCCACAAAAGCAACCTCCTCGCAGGTACAGCAAGTGCAAAGATCCAGTAAACCTAAGCAAAAATCTCAAATGCAGGCTAGCACTGCAATGTGGTTGAATCCGATAACTTTAATATGTAAATCACATAAAGCACATAAGGGGTATGGAAAACAATTAACCCAAATCCCCCAAAGAAATAACCAGACTGGTTTCGGCTATATTAGTCTCCCTCAGTGACAATACAGATAAAGAAGCACATAGTTATTTATAGACATTCAATTAAGTGACAAAACATAACCATTGGTTAATTATACATGCTCATTAAGACCTGGAGGGAAAAGCCCTCCCAGTATAATTATCCACTTTTTTCTTTTGAATTGAGAATAGAATGCTATCCAGATTTATTACTTCTGTCTCCATTTATTCTGTCAATAACAGTAAATCTAGAGGAAGCAGTGTTATGTTTAAATAGGGCATTTGTCTGTCTTTTGTTTCTAATATCACTCATATGTTCAGTGATACGTAATCCAAATGGCCTAGATGTCTCCCCAATGTAGAAGGCAGAACATGAGCAGGTGGCAAGATATATAATCCAGTCAGAACTACAATTGGCTACGAATTTGATATCAAAGACTAAAGCAGTATTCTTGCTAGTAAATTGTTTGGTCCTGAGAACCCATGAGCAGTGTGTGCAATGTCCACACAGAGTGCATCCAAATAGTGTATCCCCAGTGACAGTACATTGTTGGTAATACTTAGTGAAATCTTGATAATGTTTGTAGTGGCTGAAATGTGAACCTAAGGTTTGACCTCGACAGAAAGAGAAAAGACATTTATCACCAAGGATCTCAGATAATCTATGGTCCGCCAACAAAATATTCCAGTGTCTGTTGACAGTGTCCATAAGGGCCCCAGTATTTCGACCATAGCTCGTGACTAATCTCAGATTGGAATGTACACCTGATTGTCTTTACCTATAAACCAATAATTCCTTCCTATTCTGGGAGGAGGCCCAACTACTGGCAGAGGCAATGTTTCCCTGTTTATAAGCCCTATTCTTAAATCTATGAACAAGAACATTCCTGTAGTATTCATAAGTTTGAATGTCAGAACAAACACATCTGACCTGAAGAAATTGTGATTTGGGGATATTTCAGATGATGCGTTGGGGGTGGAAGATGGTAACATGGAGTAAGGAATTATATTGGGGATATTTACGATAGATCTGAGTACTCAAGGTATTATCAGCATTCCTGGAATGAAAACATCCAGGAAGGATACGTTCTGCTGTAAATGATAATTAACCTTGAACTCAATTCCCCACTTGTTCTCATTTAGATATTCAAGAAATTCATTGCCTCCAAATGTCTATCTCACCAAGATAGATATTGTGATCAGGGTCATAAATAAATTCCTCTTCCAAATATGGCATAAATTAGCATAAATCGGGGCAAACAATGCCCCCATTGCTGTGCCCTGCACCTGCCAAAAACATTGTCTATGAAAATAAAATACATTTTTCGTAAGGACATGTTCAACCAGGCATACCAAATATGTATTAAAGCCTGGCTGATATAATTCACACTTATCCAGCCAGTATTGGAAGGCCAACAAACCAGCCCAGTGTGGAATGTTAGTGTATAAAGCAGTAACAGCCAATGTGCATAGGAGCCAATCTGATTCAAGTTGCATATCAGAAATAATACCCCAAAATTGTGTTGTATCCTGTATTCGGGCTCTGATACATCCCAAGAGGGGGTTGAGAAACTGGGTCAGAAACTATGACAGAGGTTCAGTGAGAGCATCCCTGCCTGACACAATGGGTCTCCCATGTGGATTCTGAAGATCATTATGAATCTTAGGAAGTAGATATAGATATTGGGATTTGGGATCTTGTACTGTGAGATGATACAAATCTGAGTCGGTAATGATACCCTCTTCTTTAGCTTCAAATAAGAATCTATCAATTTCCACCTTGAAGCTAGATGCTGGATCTAGGGGCATAAACATATAATATCTCCCATCTTTAGTTTGTTTTCGGGCCTCATTATAATACATGTCCCAGTCCATAGCCACCACAGCTCAACCTTTGTCATCCGGCAAGATTACTAAATTTTTGTTGTGTTTAAGATTCAAAAGTGCTTGTTGTTCAGTCTTTGAGAGGCTGTGGGGCAAAGTTTCGTGTTCATGAAAATTATAATGTAAATCTTTGAGAACACTGTATTGGAACATGGAGACCTGTTGAGACATGGGTGGCATAAAGGTAGATTGATAACATTTGAATACATTAGTACTCTCCATAGATGGTTCAAAATCAAAATATAATCTCAGATTTAACAAATGGCAAAAAGAAATCACATCCTGAGCCAATGAATCCTCTGTTACAAAGAAACCAAGTACATAATTAAGGCCTTTATTCAAAATTCGAGTTTCAACCTCAGAAAGGTGTATAGATTAAATATTATTAACATTAGTACACTTGTTTAACATTGTACCATCAGTTTCAAAAGACCCTCCAAGTTTGCTTGTTTGACCTATGTTTCCTCCCCTCTCTCCTTGTTCTGGCCCTAAAGGGTAGCCCTTGCTATGTCTTTTTGGGTGGGTGACTCTGAGGAGTGGTTGCCATCCACATCAGTGATGGAGGATGATTCCTCCCTCGATGTAATGCTAACAGACATTCTTGATTTCTTCAAAAAAATTTAGGACTTTTTCTTTTCTGGGTGAATGTTCTACTCTCAGTTGCACCAAATTTGACATTTGTATGGGAGCCAAATGGTTTACCCTTTTGATAATCCCCATATCCTGATTAAATTTCTTCATTTTTTTTCTTTTTTAATTATTGTTCAAGATTAAGTAAATCGGTGCTAAGCTGGTTCAAGCAGGTTGTGTAACGTGGTAAGGACTCATAAATCTTAATATCCTCACAAATGGATTCTGCTTCCCTAATACAGAGATCAGCAGTATGTTCATAATGTGAGGTTAAGGCATTAAAAAAACCCATGGATGCCCTTTTTTGGACCTGTGCCCATTGTTCCAATAAAGTATAATCTGTATTGTTAACTAATGGTTGAATCCTGACCCACAAACCCCGGGGGGGGGGGGTAATACTCTTTGTCTGGTAAGCTTTGAACAACTTCAAATGCCAAACATTTGTTCTTAAAACTTTCATACTTTTTGTGAGATTTTGAAAAGCCATTTTACAATGGGTAAGTGAATCATTAGTATTATCATTCATAACCCCCTTATCTGTAACCCCAAGTCGAAAGACTTGTAAGTCATCCTTATCAGATTATAAGGCTTTAAGGATTGTGACCAAATCCATATTCTATATATATATATATATATATATATATATATATATATATATATATATATATATATATCAAAATGTATTAATAGCGTAACTTAAGTAGATAGTAAGTATTAAACCCAGGTACAACAATCCCACAACCTTGAAAATCTACAAATTAAGCCGGAGAGGCAGTCGCCCACTGCCCCAAAATGCACCTTATCAATAGGGAAACAAACCAAACAGGTGGCTGTGAAATAATAAAGAAAAGGCCCAAGTTAGATTTATACACCTAAATAAAATGGGTATCATATTATAAGGCACATAGTGATGCAAAATATACAATTGTATTTATTGGTATAGGGGGGCCATAATAGGCATCCCGTATTATAGAAGTTTCAAAAGGAGTGCCAAAGCTCCTAATAATAAGTATCCAATACAAAATGCTATGTACCCCTATAAAAATAATTTTTGAAACAAATTATCACTATGCTGCACTAAAAAAGCAAAAATGAAAGAACCACAAATCTAAATATATTGATTGCTGGTAGCAGGGTGAAACTAGAGGGAAATAATAATAGCCCTTGTGGTTACAAAAAATTAACAACAATATCCAGGTTGCTATTTCCTTTAAACTACACACAATGCTTTGTTCCCCAATAAAAAATTGTCAACAACAACCTGCTTAACATTCAAAAAACTGAGCATTAGATAAACCATGTTCTGATATAGCTTAACAAGAGAGCAGTACTAGCCATTGTATTTATTGACCTTCAAATACTTGAAAAATCCTTCCACACAATGCTACATTCCCTTGTTGAAAAAGGTCCTAGGCAGTTGGTTGTTATACCACTATAACACCCTGCACACCAGAGATGCTACAAATTATTCCAAAAAAGGAACCATATATTAAAATGTAGAAAATTTGAAAATAACACAGTCACCTGTGAAGTCTAGCCCTGCCTGTATATATTGTGACATATATAAATGTCCATATATTAATATTTATAGGCCGACCCCTTTCTGCTTAGATGGTAGATATCTAGAATGATCTTTAAATTATTGGTACACAATGATATTGACCGCATGAAAGTCCAAACCAACCCAATCTAAAATATTGCATAGCAAAAATCATCGAGCAGCCTCAACTGCTGAGTGGCAACCAATTCCCCCAGTACAGTGTATACGCATTCCCTAGTTAAAGGAATCCTGCCACTGCCAACACATATTACGAATAAACATAAAATATATCGGTTTAACCACATACAGAGAAAATGGCAGTTGACATTAATTTAGGCTCAAAATGACACATAACTAATCAAATTGTGAAGAAATAATGGTTCACAAAAAAGATATGTTCCCTAATTCAGAGTCAAAAAATATGTGACACCAATAAAGTGTGTTGGCATATCCCTATGGCAGCTCACTATAACCATGTTATTTTAAAGTCCAAAGAAAATCATGTAAATTATCCAATGTGCAGTCACCTGTATAATGTAGGCTAATGACCAGATATAAATGTCCAAGTCCAAATGGTTATTAAGAGTTCCAAAGATTGAAATGATGTTTGTAGTTCGATGGTGAGTCACCCTAATTCAACAAGCTTTCCCATACAATCGTAATTCACACCAAATGGCCTCACCTCCAAAATGATGCGCTTAAACACTGGAACAACGCTGAATAAATGGATTTGCTACACCGCTTAGGATTCCACAATAGACTGCCTATGGATAGCCCAACAAAACATGCTAAGCCCCAGCAACAACCAAAATCAACTAAAAATATCAGGCGTGTGTGTTAAGGCACCGTTATAAGGCCCAACCAGATTGCATAGGCCATAGAAAAATTGGTAATTCAGTTACACAATTCAATATACCAGTAATAGTCCCAAAAGCACCAAATGACTTAACCTTCAAATGGAACAATACAGATAATGCTCCTTTCATTGGTCCAACCATTACAAAATTAGACTTCCTTAATGGCGCCTTAGTCCCCAATAGGCAATCAGTTGTAAAAAGGTGCCATAAGAAACTTTGAGTATTCGTAATGTTTTTGGCAGGTGCAGGGCACAGCAATGGGGGTATCATTTGCCCTGATTTATGCTGATTTATTTATGCCATATTTGGAAGAGGAACTTATTTATGACCCCAATCAAGATATCTATCTTGGTGAGATAGACATTTAGAGGTGATACTTGGATGATTGTTGGATGGTGTGGAAGGCTGATAGCACTTATTTATTGGAATTTGTTGAATATCTAAATGAGAACAAGTGGGGAATTGAGTTCAAGGTTAATTAACATTTGCAGCAGATCACCTTCCTGGATGTTTTCATTCCAGGAATGCTGATAAAACCTTGAGTACTCAGATCTATTGTAAATATCCCCGATATAATTCCTTACTCCATGCTACCAGCTTCCACCCCCAAACACATCATCTGAA
The DNA here is from genome assembly GCF_019279795.1 of Protopterus annectens. Taxonomy (NCBI): domain Eukaryota; kingdom Metazoa; phylum Chordata; order Ceratodontiformes; family Protopteridae; genus Protopterus; species Protopterus annectens. The sequence goes on along the minus strand of NC_056731.1, from coordinate 1,824,050,174 downwards.
ATATCCCTAAATCACAATTTCTGCGGGTCAGACGTGTTTGTTCTGACATTCAAACTTATAAACACTGCAGGAATTATCTTGTTCTAAGATTTAAGAATATGGCTTATAAACAGGAAAACATTGCCTCTGCCAGTAGTTGGGCCTTGTCCCAGGACAGGAAGGAATTATTGGTCTATAGGGAAAGACAATCAGATGTACATTCCAATTTGAGATTAGTCACGAGCTATGATCGAAATACTGGGCCCTTATGGACACTGTCAACAGACACTGGAATATTTTGTTGGCGGACCATAGATCATCTGAGATCCTTGGTGGTAAATGTCTTTTCTCTTTAACCAATGATTGTGTTTTGTTACTTAATTACTTAATTGAATGCGTATAAATAACTATGTGCTTCTTTATCTGTATTGTCACTGAGGAAGGCTAATATAGCCAAAACCGGTCTGGTTATTTCTTTGGGGGATTTGGGTTATTTTTTTTTCCTACCCCTTATGTGCTTTATGTGATTTACATGTTAAAATTATTGGATACAACCACATTGTAGTGCTGGCCTGCTTTTGGGATTTTTTCATCCTTTGGAGGACATAATTACCACCATGCTGAATATTCAGCAAATGCCTGTCTTTCAGAATAGGTAACAAGCAGATGGTGTCTCAATAAAACAACCTAGCTAAGGTGTGAACACTGCTCAGTTAATCCACACTGCATCATCTAGAAAGAGATGTTTTGTACTTTTGTCATTTTGGTACTTATGCTGTTGTTTACTGACCACCTTTTGGACAGCATACATAATGACTGACATGGTACTTATTCATGTTTCCTCAACACTAACCCTGTGATGATTCCTTAAATTACTGAAAAGTTGGGTCCCCATAAAGGATCTGCTACCCTGCATTCCATCATTTCATTGCCCAGCAATGCTCAAGCAATATGCTCTTTTTCTGCCCAAGATTTAACATTGCACATCGACTCCCAAGACAGTCTTTCAGTCTTTCTGAAATAATGTTTCTAATGATGTTAAAATCTTTTTAACAGGGTACCTCTCAATAACTCCTGTATTGATACCATTTGACTGGGGATTTGAATGTTGATAAGCTCTCTACTCCTCCAAACTCAGCTCTACGTTTTCAAACTTGTAAGGTCTTCCTACCTTCATGCTTGTGCTCATGCTGTTGCTGAAGGGTCTTCTATTACCATCCATACGATCACTAGGTCATGGTTGGGGAATCCTGCCTACCTCTCTTTTAAATCATTTAATTCCTGAATGGCTAATCCCACATGTCATGTAGACACGAGTGAAGTGAAACATAATCCAACTACACTTGGTGGAATTAGTGTGGCTCAGTGGTGGCAATGGAGGCCTGACTGTGGCTCAGGCAGACATGGTTTGATCTTAACATTGAGGGAAGCAGGCAGGGAGGGAGAGGAGTGATCAGATGATGTTGACTCATTGTTCCTAGGGCTATGCAGAGAGTAGCATGCACTCAAGCAGACACTGGGGGGGTGGCAATCTCTCTGCTGAAGACTAGAGAGACTGGAACAACCACTGCTTATACTTTGGGAGAAGGAAGAGAGCTGCTTGGAGGAGGGAGTTTCCCTTGCAGAACAGAGAGGATATCCTCTCCCATGAGCCCATTACATGCCCCTCCCATGTGCTTCACTGAGTTTGCACATGGGAATTAGGACTTAAAAATGGAAACTCTCAAAACATACTTGTTAGCTGTCTAAATGATTGACCCTCCCAGCTGGCCCAGGCCCCTGGTGAATGGAAACAAATGGTATTATTGGCTGAGAAGGGGGATGATAATCAACACGCAATGGGTCAGAGAGACCAAAAAAATGAATACAAGAAAGAAAGAAAGAATGAAAGAAAGGAAATAATGAATGAAAGAAAGAAAGAGAGATAGAGAGAAAGAAAGAGAGAAAGAAAGAAGGAAAGAAAGAAAGAAAGAGAGAGAGAGAGAGAAAGAAAGAAAGAAAGAAAGAAAGAAAGAAAGAAAGAAAGAATGAAAGAAAAAGAGAAAGAAAGAAAGAAAGAAAGAAAGAGAGAAAAAAAGAAAGAAAGAGGGAAAGAAAGAAAGAAAGTGAGAGAAAGAAAGAAAGAAAGAGAAAGAAAGAGAGAAAGAGAAAGAAAGAAAGAAAGAGGGAAAGAAAGAAAGAAAGTGAGAGAAAGAAAGAAAGAAAGAAAGGAAGAAAGAAAGAGTGAAATAGAGAGAAAGAAAGAAAGAAAGAAAAAGAAAAGAAAGAGAAAGAAGGAAAGAAAGAAATAAGAAAGAAAGAGAGAGAAAGAAAGAAAGAAAGAGAAAGAAAAGAAAAAGAAAATGAAAGAGAGAAAGAGAAAGAAAGAAAGAAAGAAAGAAAGAGAAAGAAAGAAAGAAAGCAGGAAAGAAAGAAGAGAGAGATAGAGAGAAAGAAGGAAAGAAAGAAAGAAAGAGAGAGAAAGAAAGTAAGAAAGAAAGAAAGAAAAAGAAAAAGAAAGACAGAGAAAGAAAGAAAGAAAGAAAAAGAAAGACACACAGAAAGAAAGAAAAAGAAAGAGAGAAAGAAAGAAAGAAGGAAGGAAAGAAAGAAAAAAGAAAGAAAGAAGGAAAAAGAAAGAAAGAAAGAAAGAGAGAGAAAGAAAGAAAGAACGAAAGAAAAAGAAAGAGAGACAGAAAGAAAGGAAGAAAGTGAGAAAGAAAGAAAGAAGCAAAGAAAGAGAAAGAAAAATAGAGAGAGAGAGAGAAAGAAAGAGAGTGAAAGAAAGAAAGAAGGAAAGAAAGAAAGAGATAGAAAGACAAAAAGAGAGAAAGAAAGAAGGAAATAAAGAGAGAAAGAAAGAAAGAAAATGCAAAAAGAAAGAGAGAATGAAAGAAAGAAAGAAGAAAGAAAGAAAGAGAAAGGAAGAGAGAAATAAAGAAAGAAAGAAAGCGAGAGAAAGGAAGAAAGAAAGAGAAAGTAAGAAAAAGAAAAAAGAAAGAGAGAAAGAAAGAAAGAAAGTGAGAGAAAGAAAGAAAGAGAGAGAAAGAAAGAAAAAGAAAAAAGAAAGAAAGAGAGAGAAAGAAAGAAAGAAAGAGAGAAAGAGATAAAGAAAGAAGGAAAGAAAGAAAGAGATAGAGAAAGAAAGAGAGAGAAAGAAAGAAAGAAGGAAAGAAAGAATGAAAAAAAGAGAGAGAAAGAAAGAAAGAAAAAGAAAAAAAGAAATAGAGAAAGAAAGAAAGAAAGAGAAAGAAAGAAAGAGAGAGAAAAAAGAAAGAGAGAAAGAAAAGTATGATAGAAAGAAAGTACTTGGTTACTGTCCAACAGAGATTCTAAGATTCCTTTTTGGTATGGAATTCTCAATACCCCTGTTTGGATATACCATTTGTAAAAAAAATACTGAACCAATTGAAGAGGTGACACTTATCCCATCCCAAGGCATTTATCCACAGCTGCTGTCTTAAGAAATCTCTGAAGTTATACAACCTTTGCCCACCCCTCATCTTCTGGGCTTCACTGATAATTAAGAAATGGAATAACATGGAGGTAGTCCAATCTGGTCTCTTCTTTATAGTTGCTGCCATGAGGTACATAATGTTATGATATTTTTTTTCAAAGTATTTTCCCTAAAATAGTGTGGCCTTCACTTGACCCACTCTAAGAGGGCTGCTGTAATTTCTTTCACTCTTTGCTCCTCCTGCACTATGATTCTCTGTACTCCATTCTTATCCAATAATTCAAAGGCAACTGCATACTCCCCCTTTGAAGTTCTTTTCCATGCTGTAGGGGTTATATGTAAGACATAGATTCATCCTGCTAGCACTCTATGATCTGCACCTTCCTGCTTAGACCCTTACTATCCCTGGAACCTGTTTATGTTAAACTGTAATTCAGCTCTCTTCCTGCCATGTCAAGGGTTCCTGTGAAAAATGTGCACCCAAACTAAGATACCAAGCTATGAAACTAGTATCTGATGTCATGTCTAACACTCTTCATGCACTGTGCATGCTCCTTAAGCCTCATAGCTTAAAAGGGTCTATAAATATCATCCATAGGATGGCAGCCATGCACTTTTGATCCTAGGCAAAATCAAATGTTTCAGCCAGGTGGTCGCTATTACAGTGCGAACACAGATTGAATAAAAAAAAACTGGGTTGAAAAGCCCAAACATTGCCACAGCTCTAAATAAGCTAAATTGCACCTCCATCCCCCATTTAACAAACAAAAAGCATAACTAGGATGTAAATAAGATTATAATAACCACAAATCAGCCATGGCAGGATGGGTGAGGGCTTTGATATCCTATAATCTATTGAAAATATAAGCACACAAATACTTATAAACCTCTCATGACATGGCAAGAAGAAAAATAATGCATCCTCTGTTTTTAAAACCATCACCAGAATACTGCAATTTTGCAAAGCCCATTAACAAAACACCTTCAGTACTTAAATATAGACACATTGGTTGTTACAGTCTTAAGCTTAAGCAGTAAAACTTGTAGGGATAACTGCAAACCAAACAAATGTTAAAGACCACAAAACTGCATATTACCAATGGTGCCTTACTAAGTACCTTGCAAATGAATTATCTAAATTATGCCATTATCTTGCATGTGCTGCAAATTCCCCAATAAATTTATATATTAAATAAAACATATTTTATTTGGTCAACACAGCTAACATTTTAAAAGATTGTAAAAGCAAACAGTATAAGAAAGAGTGCAGATGCTTCAATCGACTGTGTGTTGGTCGACATCTGTTTAGTCATCTACTTTTGGTCAACTAAACAGATGGACGACAGGTGTGTGAGACTGAACAATTCTCTGGGCTTGGAAATATTCCCTTTCCCCGATTTTCTGTGATCTCGTTGTTAGTATATATAATTAAAAGGTTTGGTAGGGGTGCAGGGGGCCCTTCCCCTGCAACAAAAAATGTTTTTTTTTTTTTATTTTTTGTTTTGCATGTGCCAAGACTGTTTCTTCACACATGCGTATTATTGTGTCAACATTCATGTTTTCCTCATATTGTGGTTTCTGTTTTGCACTCCATGAATGTGACTGTTGACATAAGCATAAATAATCATTCTGTCCACTTAATTTGGTACAACCTACCTACTTAAACTAAGTCAACCTTGCTGGTAACAAATCATACTGGCAAACAATGTTTACTAATATTTATTTATTATTTATTTTTATTTTACATTTGTTTACCAGGAAAGTCCGACTGGACACAGTTCCTTTTCCAGTGGAAGCCCGAGGAGAACAGCTCCATTACAAAATAGTATAAGTATAAACATAATAGAAGCTAACAACTTGCATGGACATAACATGAACACACAGATAGTATTAACACAATGCTATTATATAAAGGCCTTAAGTGGATGCTTTATCATAACAAACGATATTACAGTAAACATGCTTTAGAGTTACAATGCAAGTAATTTCAAGGATAAGAGTAAGTTGGCAGTAAGTAAGCAGCGGCTGGTTATCTATACAGAATGCAGTTTTAGCCTGGAGAATTACAGGTACAATACCAGGATTTGACCGTGTGTGTCCTAAGTAGCTTTTTAAATTGTGCTGTGGAGGAGGTGAAGTTTACTATATCAGTAAAACAGTCAACTTCTTAACTACTACAGGTCTCAACTCTATGCATGCTTTAAATTTACCCCATTGAAGTACACATAATCTGATTAAGAAGCAGAAGTCATCATCGTGCATTTTCAAGGCATGTTTAGCATCACCAATAGGTTGTTGCTAGGGTAATTCACCCCTGGCAAATAATTGGTACAATCACAGGTGTGAAATATTGAGAGTCCAGATAACTGCCTGGGTGGCGTGCAGACATGTTGTAGATGATGCCCTGTGTATTACAGACCACATACCTTCTTCCCAATTCACTAGGTGGTGTGCCCTTTATTTCAATATGGGTATAGTCTGTGGCTCCCAGTTCCTCAGCAAAGTGGGCTATATCATAGAGATCCCCCTGGTGTTTCCCTTCTCTTCTTTGGTTCAGGAGAACCGCATATATTCCCCCACATAATGAAAAATGGCATCAACAAGCTGATGGACACACTCTAGGCAGATGTCTGTGTCCTCAATTGATGATGTAAGATCCTGTAGCTAATACACATAAAGCCATGCATACCTTGGTATCCACAGGGAGAGGAACTCCACAAATCCCATGGAACCACAGACTATGCTGACACATGTCCACAGTGTCTTGCATGGTGTCCCTTTCCACATGGTACCAGCCCAGAATGTTGATGTGGAATCCATGAAATGTTCAGCATGTTTAGATAATACAACAACAATGAGAGCTTCTTGCAGATGCACATTTACTAAGGTGGCAGCAACCCCTGATGTTATTTTGCAATTCCATTCACATGAGCATGAGCATTAATTTGAGTTGATTTATACAGTGTGCAGTTTATATACGTTTATGAATCACACCACCATCTACTTTTTCCTCATTTGCATATACCATGCACCTCATTTTAATACTGGTGCTTATTACCATGTCATTACACAGCCATGAACATATACCTTGCCCGAGCCTGCTGCTTAACATTCTCCACTATTCGTGTATTAGTATCTGAATTACAAGAACCCCCATGCGACCACTTGTCACACCACAGTACTCATTGTAATGCGACAAAGTTTTCTGTATCTGGCACTTTGTGTTTAAGTAAATCTCTTCCCTGTATACTAAAGACAAATACTGGCAATTTACCTTTCTTTAAACTCCTTAAATCTTGGGAGGGGTTATACTTTACTCAAATGTACTGTTTCAGCAACATTTGTAATCAGTACCTTTCCATATAACACTGATAATAATTTCTCAAGTTGCACCATAACACAGGTTTGAACATCTTGAGATACAGTGGCAATGAACAATTCCTTTTCTTTTAACTTATTTCACCATTTTTCTAAATGATGTTAAAAAAAATCAAAACTAAATTATTCTCTGTATCAACTCTTAGCAATTTAAGTGCATGTTACAAAGAACTAACACACATTTAGTCAAAATAAATTAACAAGTATAGCAACATGCTAACATTTAAAACAAAATAGCAACAAAACAGAAGGCTGAATGCAATGATATTTTTCCCCCTTGTGCTTCAGCATAATCATTGTAGACAGCAGTGTCAGTGACAAAATTCTTATTTAAATAGTGAAACTAATTAAGCCATCAAACAATCACTGAATAATTTAAGAAGTGTACAAGGTTTCCCCAGGTTTTAAGACGTGCATAGTTTCCTTAGCTTAATACCTGCATTCAGTGCACATTGCACAGATTGTAATGAGCTGCATTATTTATTCATTGTCTTTACTTATGGAAGTCTACTGGTGACTTTCATAACAACTAGTATCTGAAAACAATTAGCCTTTGCCCTACAGTAAATTGACCAATCATATCCTGGTCTAATTTCTTTAGATTATATGATCTTCTACAAACACCTCTGTTGACAACTTTTTTGCTGTTTTGTTCGCAGATCCAGATTATTTTCTCTACTCACATGCCTGCTGGCTGGATCATGGACTACAGACTAAAGATTTTTTGGAGAAGGCCACAGATGTGTTCATTAATTTATTAATCTCACTACAGCTCTTCAAGTAATACACAGTAGTAATGATTTTTTTGTGATCATTGCTGAACAGAGTGCATATCTGTATAATGGTAATATTTAGTGACCACAGCCAAAATCCGATAACAGATATGTTCATATATCTGACATATCACAAGTCATTGAAGTGCGATTACTGTAGTTAACATATGCTATGTAATTCTTATCTCTATTCATTCAATGCATTTGTGAAACTTCCAATGTATGTAGTGCTATTATTTTAGTTCTGCTATATCTGTCAGATGTGTGTGTGTGTGTGTGTGTGTGTGTGTGTGTGTGTGTGTGTGTGTGTGTGTGTGTGTGTGTGTGTGCGTGCGTGCGTGCATGCATACTCAAAGACAATACAATGTAGTTACAGCATATGAGTATGCGGTAAATCCTACATTTAACAATGTACTCACACTTCTGCTGCAAGTGTTTAACTGTACATAAGCTTACTCCATAAGGCTGCAATATCAGCAAAAGGCAGGATATCTCTGTAATCAAATCTGTTGAGTTATACTCTTCTCATACATCTCAACATCGTAATGCAAGAAAGCTGGACAAAGGTAAAAACAGTGTAGAAACAAAAGTTTAAAATTCGGGACAGATTTAACTATTGCACATACGAACTTGGAAAGTTGCTAGAATAACAGGTTTTGCATTAGAATCCATTTTTAAAGGGTATAAATTCAGAAACTCAAATGTTTATTATTATTTAGTGACTTCAGTCCTCAGTGATTTGCCAGGAAACCACAAATTTTATTAGTAACAGACCAAAAATATGAACCAAAAATGAAGACATTCCTCAAAAATCAGGACAGTTTTGTTGGACGACCCCATGTATAGGTAAAAAGTGACCGAGTAAATTAACTCAACTATCTTGACATCAAAGAAACATACTCAGGCTATCTCTTGTATTGTTATATATTCTGGATTACAGCTTCTAGCCTACATTTTTCATCTGCACTACATTAAAAGCAGCTGTAATTATTAATTTGGGTACTCCATAATCACAGGCAGGCAACATTTTTCAGTGTTCCACTTTTTCCTTCATGTTCTTATCTTTCCAATCAGAAAGCAATAAAGTTTTAACTCAAGGCATATTTTCTTAGGGCTAGTTATGCACAGTACGCTCCTTCAGTGTTTCAGTGACCTTATGTTTTACATATTTACTCATGATTAGCATCACATCATCACACTATACTTTTGGAAAACAGCCAGTCCTGCAGTGAAGAGAAGAAATAAATGAACATGACTGCAGATTTCTACAAATGTATCCTAAGTGTTCAGTCTACACACAACCAACAAGGAGGTATATAAAAAAATGGCAATTTGGACCAGAGAATAAAAGAGCACAAAACTGGAGAAAACATTTTTTTTCTGCAGGAGCCCCTATAATGTAGTTAAAAGGCTTAAAAGGGGGCAGAAGGGATTAGTAAATTAATGTAGTCGAAAGGCTCCTGCTCACAAACAGACTCGAAAATAGGAACAGGGTGGATTGTGGGCACAATTTCATATTGAAAGAAATAATTTAGCAATAATATAACTTCATTAAAGCTTATATTCTTATTTATATTTTAGTCTATGTTTTCTTTCTGTTTGTATAATATGTGTGTAATTGCATGTATGTGCAGGTACGTGTCTGTGTATGTGTGGTGTGCATGTATATTTGTATATTTGTGTGTGTGTGTGTGTGTGTGTGTGTGTGTGTGTGTGTGTGTATCTTATCTATCTATATATAATATAAAAAAGAAACAAGGAACACAGAGGAAGTACAACTACATGACTTTTGTACATACTTATGTAAAATAAATAAATAAATAAATATGGATCTATATGTATGCCCTTTGTTTTTGATTTGTTGCTTCAGAATATATTAACCACTTCTCAGTTGCTTGCAGCCAGAAGGTGAACCAAAAGGCTATCTCTCTGCCTCTCTTAGGCAGTTATCTTGACTCTCACATATGGCATACATATGACTTGGACCAAACTTGTGGTATGCCAGGGGACATCTTGCAGATGATGCTGGATATGTCCTGTAAGCCTGTAATGAAGCTGATCAGGGGTATAACCACGCTCAAACAAAAACAAGGAACATCAGTAAATGTTTTGATATACTGAAGTTACACACTCACTGTCTGGATACATCCAGTGGAGCCCTGCAGTATGCCCTGGCACATGTTGTAAATTTATTTTCAGTATGGTATGTGCAGTGTTATACTATATCATACTTTGGAGGCAGGTACCACAGGGAGACCACTTGCAGGAGCAGCAGTTCCAAGCACATCTGGATGTAGAGGCTGAGCCAGACAAGGAGTTGGTGGGGAATTCAGTAGCAGTGGATGAACATGCCAAATGGGGCTGGGCACAGTATGTGGTAGCAAAGAGGCTGCAGCTTGCACATAGCCTCAGAACATAGGAGCCCAAAATAAAGCAGATATACTACAGTAAAAATGGTGCATGCAATACCAAAATCAGGCTGCGCTCACCCATGTATACAATGAAAATGCTGTGCATCAGACATAGGCATGTATAGAATAACTATGCTGTGCATCAAGGCATAGGCGTGTATAGAATGGCCATGCTGTGCATCAGACATAGGTATGTATAGAATGGCCATGCTGTGCATCAGACATAGGTGTGTATAGAATAGCTATGCTGTGCATCAAGGCATAGGCGTGTATAGAATGGCCATGCTGTTCATCAGACATAGGTGTGTATAGAATGGCCATGCTGTGCATCAGACATAGGCATGTATAGAATGGCCATGCTGTGCATCAGACATAGGCATGTATAGAATGGCCATGCTGTTCATCAGACATAGGCATGTATAGAATGGCCATGCTGTTCATCAGACATAGGCATGTATAGAATGGCCATGTTGTGCATCAGAGATAGGCATGTATAGAATGGCCATGCTGTGCATCAGACATAGGTGTGTAAAGAATGGCTATGCTGTGCATCAGACATAGGCATGTATAGAATGGCCATGCTGTGCATCAGACATAGGCGTGTATAGAATGGCCATGCTGTGCATCAGACATAGGTGTGTAAAGAATGGCCATGCTGGCATCAGACATAGGCATGTATAGAATGGCCATGCTGTGCATCAGACATAGGCGTGTATAGAATGGCCATGCTGTGCATCAGACATAGGTGTGTAAAGAATGGTCATGCTGGCATCAGACATAGGCATGTATAGAATGGCCATGCTGTGCATCAGACATAGGCCTGTATAGAATGGCCATGCTGTGCATCAGACATAGGTGTGTAAAGAATGGCCATGCTGTGCATCAGACATAGGCTTGTATAGAATGGCCATGCTGTGCATCAGACACAGGCGTGTATAGAATGGCCATGCTGTGCATCAGACACAGGTGTGTATAGAATGGCTATGCTGTGCATCAGACATAGGCGTGTATAGAATGGCCATGCTGTGCATCAGATACAGGCGTGTATAGAATAGCCATGCTGTGCTTCAGACATAGGCATGTATAGAATGGCCATACTGTGCATCAGACATAGGCGTCTAGTAATGTACAAAGGGCAAGGTACAACTATCATCATATGCACAGGTAGGGGAGGAAGCAAATGTATAGATGCCTTTCAAAGGGAAATGACAGGGTTCTGAGGACTATTAAGATAAACAGTGCTGCTGTTTGTATGGGCTTTCATTGTATATGTGAGTATATGTGAAAGCTTAATGTCAAAGGCTTTGTGAAGGGCGACTGTCAAGGGAAGAGAGTGTGTATGTATGCATGTATGTATGTATCTAATAAAATAATAAAATAAAATGTGTGTGTGTGTGTGTGAGTATGTGTGTGTGTGTGTGTGTGTGTGTGTGTGTGTGTGTGTGTGTGTGTGTGTGTGTGTGTGTGTGTGTGTGATTTTGTGTGTGTATATGCAAAGATCAGTAAAACTAATGATCTGAAAGTGAGAAAAGAGTATCATTTAAAGCACATTTGCATATTAGTCACACACCCACATATGCACATACACACTCACATATTTTAATTTCTGCATTTAACACTACTAATTTTACTCCGATACTAATGACATGATCGCCAATATGCCCATCTATAGAAGTATGGGCTAAAATTAAAATAATAAAGCAGTGATCAGTATTCATATTAACAATAGTTAGAGCATGCACATACCTAAGGAGGTAGCCAATTATATTTCTGGAAGAATATGTATAAGATGAAATAGATGCACAATGACATTTTAATTATACAATTGCATCCATAAGAAATTTTGTTTGTATAAGCTAATGACATGTTTGACTAAAACAATTGTTTTCAGAAGAATAAAAACATCACCACTTGCTGTCATGCTTTCTTTTAACTATTCCCAGGCATGACTCATTTGACTGTTGAATTTCATCTTTGATTGCTTTTCTCCTGCACTCCACCCATGTGATTTCATACACTTTTTTCAGTCTAGCCTTTTTATTTTCTTATTCCAGCAATGTGTCTATATCAAGATTTTTGCAATCTTGAAATGCAGCCACCAATAAGACTGTAGCTTTACCCTATCAACTGTATATGATAGTGCTTCAGATTTAGAAGACCCCAGAGTCCTAGTCTTCGAGCTCCTTACTATTAAACAGTTGATGAGTGCAGGTTTGAGACCAATGCTTTACATGTTAGTTTATCTGAAATGCTATTCTCAACCTCCCTACCATTTAAGAGTTCATGAATTCACTTTGAGACCAATGCTTTTCACTTTGGCTTACTTGGAATGCTATTGTCAACCTCCCTACCATTAAGGAGTTCATGAGTGTACTTTTGAGACCAATGTTTTACATGTTAGGTTATCTGGAATGTAATAGTTGCAGGCAGCTCTGGAAATGTTTATCACTATATGATCCTTGCTGTTCTTTGTTAGAGGAGTCAAACATTTGATTCTTGACACATGTATGGGGACTGAAATTTCTTAGGACTGCAGATCTCTTATTTGTAGAGTGTTCCCTGTCTTACTCATTCCATTCTCCCTCATCCTCTTTATTCCTTTACTTCACAGCTTAATAGTAAACCTGCTTTTACATATGCACAGATTATGGGACTATGCAGTATATTTAAAAATCATCTGTTGTGCTTACTATGCAGTGCCTTTCAGGGTAAGATTAATGTTAAATTTAAGATTAATAATCCAGTGTCTGCACCATCTTAACCACTGTAATATTCCCTTTTGCTAAAGATTAAGGTTAGCATCTGTGAGCTGTGGTCTGGGAACTATGGCTTTTAAGATGGCTTTTAAATATATACTGTAGTGATATAAAAATAAAATTCATCAGCCGTCTTCTTCTGCTTCTAGCATTTGCAGAACATATTCTGTATATGAATGCAAAATAACATGTTGTTTAGATTTTTTCTAGTCTGCCTAATACATTCTGATGACTTGCAGCCATCATCATTACCAACATCTGTTTTATCCAATTTTCTACATGGGATCGGGTGTCGTGTCAACTGTTGCCATCTCTCTTGAGTCAGTGCTACTCTCCTACCTTCTCTGACAGTCATGCTTGGTTGTCACAGACCTTTTCTCACACAATCCATCTATCTCTTAGCAGGATGCCTTTGTTTTCTCTTGCCTTCTTCCTGTTTGCTCTAAATTGCTTTCACTATGTTGTCTTGTGCTTCCTTGCACATGTGCCTGGACCACCATGATCTGTTCTTTTTGACCTTCTCTGCAATTGGAACTACTTGAGCTTCTGTAGTGACACCCTCATTCTTTGTCTGACTCACAGTGGTCATCTTACCATCCGTCTCAGGCACTTCATCTCCATCACCTCAAGCTTCCTCAATTGCTCTGCCTTTATTGCCCGATTTTTATACCATACAGCAGTACTGGTCACACCACTGTTTTGTGCAACTTACTTTTCAGGTTCTTTGGCATTCTTCTGTAATATACTAGCCCGGAACTCTGTGCCACTTCACTGTAGTGCCTCTGATTCTAGCTTTGACCTCCTTATTGAGATTTCCCATTTCCTCAACCATCTCTCCCATATACTTGAAGCTGTTAACTTGTGCCACTGTTTTCCCTTCTATCTCAATTCCCAACATCTTCTGATTCCCCCATTTGTTACTATTACAACTGACGTTTCTATACTCAGGCTCATCCCTTATGCCTCCATTTTGCATTCCACTCCCCTATCCTTTGGTGAAACTCTTATTAAGAGTGCGGTTGTGTTGCCACATTGACTGCATACAGCAACTTTGTTGATCTGTCCAGTCCGGCCTCTTAGCTAAAGTGGTCCATCACCAGTATGAACAGTAGTAGACTCAAAGACATATCTCTCAACTATCCAGATTTTCACAGAATGTTCAGATTGTTATCATATTTCTGTTCTGTTACTCATAAAATTTGTGGCTTTCTGGTAAATCACTGAGGACTGACGTCACTAAATAATGACATACATTTGAGTTTCATGCTTCATATCCTTCTGAAAATGCCCGAAAACATAAAACATGTTATTTTAGCAAATTTCTAAGTTTATAAGAGCAATATTTTAAAATCTGTTCCTATTTTTGGGCCTTTGTCCCCCCAATATTGTAGGCTTTGTCCAGATTTCTTGAGCCAGGAGGTTGAGAATTATGTTCAGAGAGGAACCTGATATACTGTTTCTGTGTTCCGCCACATCTCTCCTTATGTACTATAGCTCCATAGCTGGATTTGCCGCATATTTCTCGTATATGCTTTTTAGAGCTACTGCTATTCTTCTTCAGCTCCACCTGTTTTCTCTTCTTTCTGAGGTAACAGAGCTCTGAGTAATGCCATGAACTCCTGGGCTTTCTCTATAGTCAACTTCCAGGTCTTCAACCTAAGCTCTGTTGATCTTAGAGCCTTCTCTGACCACTGCTTGCAGCTGATTGTGGCAACCAGTGCTTTATGCTGTGGTTTGAATTTTCCACTAGAGATGACATTGTGATTGCTGATTCTAGCCCAACACCCTTTTCTTACTAGGAGGATATCTGCCTGAGTCCCATGTTGGCCACTCTTTTATGTGATCATGTGACTGTCTCTCTTACTGAAACATGTGTTAGTCACCATCAAGCCATTTCCCAGACAGAAGTGCAGAATGGCTTCTCTTTCCTTATTCCTGTCACCCATGTGGACCCAGGCAGATCTTATATCCTTTTCTACCTGTCGAATATGTGCATTCAGGTCTCCCTCTATCAACACCAATTTGTATTGTTCTGCTTTATCTAGTAGGTCTTGCAGCTGCTGCCTGAATGCACTCTTTTCCTCACTAGTCTGTCCTCCTCCTAAGTACTAGACTCTGGATCCCAAGCCTAGTGTTTTTTCTGCACTGTTCTTCCATCTTGTCTCATGGATACAGAGTATATCCAGCCTCCTCCTCCTTACCATCATGCCTTCCACTTCCAAGGTCCATCTTGTCATTGAACTTATATAGAGTGTAGCAATCCTTAGTTCATGTTTTGGTAAGTTGAGTGTTTTTACTGACAGCTTTCTCTTAACAGAAATATCCCAGATAACCAAACTTGGCAGTTGGATACCAGATGAGCATTAGTTTATTGACACAGGGCTGCTGGGCTTTATGGTCATTACTGCATACTCCATACAGGCATTGACCAGAGGCTAGGACTGGACCCTGTACCTTACATTTCTGATGACTTGTGAAATTACAGAATAATTATTTCTCCAATTCACTAATTTCAGACTGTCACTGGACTTATTCCTCTTCTGATTAAAGATTTTTTTTGTGCCCATGAGCTGGCAAAACTAAACTTCTTATATTTTTTCTCATTTCTTCTCTTGGCCTCATAACTTCTTGTAAGGCAACCATCCAGTAATATTTGCACTTAAGCACCGCCCTGGCATGCATCTTATTTCTTTCATAAGGTAAATGTGTTGACCACTGGAAATGCTACTATAACTGGAATTTCACAGTCAGTTCTTGAAATGGTCAGGGCAACTGGACTTAGAGTGTAGGAGTAGTTTACCAAAGTGATGAAACTTGTCCTCAAATGAACTTCTTTTATTTTTCCTCTGATTGCTAATCACCCAACTCACACACACACAATTTCAAAGGTTAATACTAAGCTTCCAGTTGAAGAGTCACTGGGAAACTTAGTTTTGAGAGGTTCCCTCTGGGCAAAAGGAGATGAAGATGTTTCATTGGTAGTAACTAGCCATGCAGTCCAGAAAACCAATGAGGAGCCTAAATAGGTTTCCCATTTTCACCAGGGCAATGTCTTTTTAAGTGGCTTGATCACTATCATGAAGCTGGTAAGTAGAAGGTGAGGAATCAGAGCTGGAATGTAGAAAGCAGCTTGTAAACAACTCATGACCTTAATCCTCTGTGCAAATTGCCAGGTTATTTATGTTATTAGGCATGAATCTGTGGCTATGCATTTAGTTGTAAAGGTCAGCTTTGAATGCAACTGCCAAAGTGATTTGCATGATTTGTCAAAGGAGTCTATTCCAAAACTGGGGAAGATTTTGAGTAAGAAACTTATGCCAGCAGACAATGTTGATCTCATAGAGGTAGCTTAGCTCTTTGGACTAAATGTTTGTTAGACTACTTGGCCCTGTGAATGTGGGTTAGGCCAAAAGTATTGGGATTTCATAGCACAAAGGGCTAAAAATTCATGTCTCAAGAGTCCATATGAGATGGATTTGGGGGAGCGGAGTTTAACTTACTGTGGCTGCATAGGTGGTTTAAATAAGAAATTTTCTAGTTAGCGATCTTTGAGGTCTTGAAATTATATGATGTCTTTAGAGAAGTACATGCCAAATGGGCATTATAGTTAATGAAGGCTGTAATATGGGAGGAATGTCGATGGTCAAGGACATTCATTGATCTACATGAAATGCCCATACAGATATCCTGTGTTATGCAGAAGGACATTGTAACTACAACTGACACATGAAGGTCAAAAGAGAGTTCAACATCTATATTTGCACCCAGGTCTCTAATAATAGAGTCTGCTCTGAGGGTGTGCCAGTGATATGAAAAAAGAACGGGCGTGTACTTTACAGAAGGTGACTGTGCTTCACTTCTTGGCATTTAGGGTGAAGCCATGACTAGCATAGAAACATTTATCTGACCCAGGCCCTGTTGGAGAATATGGGAAAGGTGGGGTAGTTGACTAACAATTGTCCTACGTTTACAGTCATCCACAAAATTGATAGAGACCTTTCATTTGTTTTTGATAAATAAATGCCAAATAAGAGGAGAACCTAAGAATGAGTCCAGAGGACCACAACTAGTGATATTTCTGTAGCTAGAGGATATATGCCCAGTATTAAGAATGTGAGCTCTGTCAGCAAACAAGTTTGTCATCCAGTGGACAACATAAGGATCAACAGTGAGACTGCAGAGTTGGTCTTTACAAGCAGGAACAATCCGACCCTTGATCTTGTCAAATAAATTTATTAGGTTAAATACACTCAACCTGGCTTAAAAAAATCTTAATTGATTGGAATCAAGAGTTTGGCAGCTGCTTATGTTAGTATTATTTCCACAATACTATTTTCCATGGTTTTATAAATAATGCCAATAAGACTAATAAGCATGTAGTTACTGAGGTTAGTCATAAAGTTGCCTTTGTAGAGAGGTACAGTTGTGTCAGTTCTCCAAGCTTCAGGTGCATAGCAAATTGACAGTCTCAGGTTAAAGTGATTGAGAGGAGGTTTGGCTACATGGTGCTTGTTACTTGCAAGCAGATATTGAATATTATTGAGGCCCAAAGAACTAGTATCTTTTTCATTTTGGAAAATGCTGTTGTGAATTGGCCTAGTGCAATAATAGACATAACAGTAAGGGAAGAAATTGTGGGGGCAATGAGATATGTGGAAGGTTATGGTATTCAGACTGGTGTGGTACCTGCCACTGGAGATATGTTCAGAGCCAGGCTTACTCTTACTTCAGAGTTTGTAACATAGCTGAAGATGGCCTTGCAGTTAACCTTGACATTGGTGGCTTATCCAAGTTCATAACTTGCCTTGAGTTCCTTGGTGTTGCACACAAGAGAAACAAGAGTATAAATGATTAGTTCAGATGAAGTCACTTTAGCTAGCAGACCTAGGAGACTGTGTCTCTAATGATTTCCCTATGGGATAAATAGACATGTCGTGTTGAAGTTTCAAGTAGCTTATTCAGTTAAGTAGGAAGATGAAATGGACACTGTAAATTGGCTTTAGGTGTGAGTGTGGGTGCAAATGTGTGGTATGGATGAACTACCCTGGTGGGTCTAGCCACCGGGCAGTGTAAACCTCGGCTCTAGATTACTATCACTGTTGAAGTGACACCCCAATCCTATGTACAAAAATAGGAAAAAGGGATTAAGGATAGAGAGATGGATTGATGAAATGCATATCCTTTTTCAAAAGCACTTGAGGCATCATGAATTAGCTTGTTTGGTGGGATGTGGCAGATAAGTAAAAAAAAAATGACTTAAGAAAAATGAAGAAATGCAATACAGTTTTAATGAGTGAGGAAGCTTGTATTAAAGGTAATGGTCACACCTAGTAATCTGATTTAACAAGGAAGGTGTGACCTGTGTGGTGGTACAGGAGACATGCAGTTAATAAGGACAACATCAAGGAGGTTTGCACCTCTGATATGAGCTATGGGGTGGAGTCAGTTTGCAATATGGATTCATTATTTACAAAACAAAAGATGCTGGGTTTATTTGCGTGTGGTTGTACAGCTCAACCAGTTGATTGATGGGGTATTTAAAGTCACTCATAATAAGGGTGCTTGGCTTAACAGATAGATTTACTTTTTGCTCAGAAACATATGCTCTGAGGGGATGCAAAAGTGGGGGCTGAAGTAGGCCGGTGATTTTCTTGAGATAAATTTAATCTATGTGACCTAATTTAGTACTGTGCAATATCTGACACAGGATAGTAGATTTCATACCTCTCAGCTGTACAGATTTTTGCAGAATGTCCAGATTTTTGCCTCATATGTTTTGTCTCTTTTTCATAAAAAAAATAGTTTTCTGGCTACTCATTGGCAAAACATTAAAGATTAAGGTCAGAAAATAATGCAAAATGTGCTATGCTATTAACTTTCTAAGTTTGTTAGAGCAATATTTAAAAATTGTCCCTATTTTTGGACCTTTGTTCCCCCCATTATTTATGTCTTTGCCCAGATTTCTTGCTGTACGCAGTTGAGCGGTATGGTAGGGTTCCTGATAAATATGGATATGCCCATTATTCCTAATGACCCTGAATGAAGAGTTACTACAGAACCCTGGTTATCAGGGTGCACTCTCTTTGTTCTGAAACCAAGTCTTAGAACCTAAACAAATATGGATGCCTTCAAGTGTTTGGTAAGCCTAAAGCTCAAAGAGCAGTCCTGATATTGTGGAATTTTCTCAGAGAGTATGTTCATGGGTTGAACATTGCCTAAAATAGGGAATTTTAAGATCTAGCTAGTATGCAAAGCCATGTGATGAAAGCTGCTGCACATCCCTAGCAAAACAGGATTGTTTTTGACCATCTGATCTGAGGCAGTCACACACTTCTCCTTAGAACAATATCAGTAAATAAGCCAGTCATTTTTACTTGACCTTAGGCATCTTTCTTGGTGAGGGAGGACTCTTTTTTATCACTAGTGGTTTATCAGAATCATATGTAACTGGCAAGCTCATGTGTCTTGCTGCATCTTTCCAAGGGTAGAGCACTTAACAGTGACCTCAACAAAGTCATAGTGAGGATCCTGAGGACTCCAACATCATTGATCCTAGTGGTAGAGAGACAAATGACTGCAACCTCTTCTTTATCAAGATTGGTGAGTGTGGTGTTGGCGTGTCTGACAATAAAATGACCTTTAACAAAGACTTTATGATTTGAAACAGAACTATGTGACAATAGGGGCTCAGACTTGCAGCCTTGGTGATTCCATCTAAAGGTATGTGTAGACACAGGTGTGGGTGTGGAAACAAATAAGGGTGTAGATGCTAGCATTCTTCTAGATGGCTATGGCCTTCTTGAGAGTGCCTGTGAAGCTTAGGGAGGGATTTTTAACAACAACAGCAGTATAAGTAGGTATAATGGTATGTTTCTGCTGCATAGAGGCAGAGGGTTGTGCCTCCAGTCTGTGTACGTAAATGTATTATTCACAGATTGTGTTAAAAACACAAAGAAGAAGGCATTGTCAGTAAACATGAGGCAGTTCCTACACAGTGCATCAATATACATAGTGCTGACAGAGTGGCCAGGTGAGACATAAAAGCAGTTGAGACGCCATTATGATCACTGTATTATATTAGTGCACTGACAAGGTTAAATTAGAGTGGTGTGTTAGACAATTGGTGTTATAAAGTACATTGCTATTTTGCTGACATAGATTAACTTAAAGTGCTGCATTAGAGGCTGGTGGTAAAACAACATCTGGTAATAGAAACCAGTTATTCACTACACAGGCACTTGTAGGATGTTTGGTGAGGGGATAAGCCTGTTCGTAAAGTGTAGGCATATGTATCAAAGGTGAACAAACAGACTGCCCTAGTAAGATAGCAGAGATTAGCTATATCATAATATGACAAAAGAGAAACTTAAAAAAATTGCAAAAACAGTACTTCACAAGGTATAGGCCATACAAGTAGAGAAAAAAAACAGCAAAAGCAGTTTAAAGTAATGCAGTCTCTAAGAGTAACAGTATCCACAAAGCAAAAGCCTAAGGGCAAAAAGGCAATAAAAATACCATCATGAATATAATAGTAATAATAATAGCAACAACAACAACAACAACAATAATAATAATAATAATAATAATAATAATAATCATCATCATAATAAAAATAATCATCATAATAATAATCATAATAACAATAACAGTAAAATAGACAAAAAAGCAAGTGAAGTTTACCTTGCTGAGGGTAGTTGTTAAAGGTGTTACAGCTTTGGGGTGTATAAAAATTACTATATCAGGTAGATGTGGAGAGTGGAATTAATAATTAGATGACAAATCCCTTCACAACTCATCGTATGGAATAACGAGGTTGCATTTGGTGTGGGAATCAGAAGTAGGTCAAAGTTAATTCATTATCAGATGCTATATCACAGATGTTAAAAGATTCATACATTTTTACTAGGCTAACAACTTGGGGGGGGGGGGTGGCATTTTGAGCCTAGCCAACTTTTCTTGAAAGAATAATGACATCCTGTATCCAAATAGGACACTGAGAGCCAGGCATTTATAAGTTACTACTGTCCATAAGGGACACGGGTGCCAAGACACAGTGTAAATTGACTATTCCCCATCCAATATCTAGGTTGTGCTTAAATTAGGTACTAGACAAACTCAGCTCAACATGGATGGGAAGCCTGCTCCAGGAGAGGCAGTCTCTCGGACACATATCTGTCTCTCCAGCATATTCTGTTTAAGTCACTGACAAAATTCAGGCCCCTAGACCTTGTATTTCTGGTACTGTTTGACTTACGAATATGCAGGAAATTCTTAATTGTGGGGTATGCTGATGCCTTGTAAGCCAAGTATTGATCACCCCTCAGCAATCTATAAGAGACTGAAGAGAAGGAAAGGGCTTTAAGGCACTCTGCGTAAGGCAGGTTTGTTACACCTTCTATTCGTTTTGTATGGAATCTCTAAGGTCGCTCTAGTTGCTACATATGCCTGGTCAGATACATACCAAAGGCAGCATGTACTCTATGACTGGTCTGATAAGGGTAGAGTACAGTGGGATAATGACCTCTTTGGACCTAGATTCCATGCCCTTACTTATATACTGGGCAACATAAAAGGATTTCCTCAACACTGTGTCAACATGGTGGTATTGTCTACATGTGTACACCGATCCCTGACCACTGGGTAGATTCCTAAGGGTGTATTTTCAAAATGGTAATTAATCAGGATTGTTGACTTCCCAAAGATTACAGCTAAGTATTTCTTAGCATTGAGTTTAAGACTATGGCTTTGGCACCATTTGTTAGTCAGAGATAGGCCTTCTTGAAGAATGCTAGTATCTGCAAGGGACTCAATGATAACCCCCAGCTTGCAATCATCTGTAGACTTAGTCAGCCATAAACCTTCAGCTTTTACTTCCACTTCAGAGAAATACATGCCAAAAAGGAACAGGTCCAGTACTGAGTCCTGGGGGATTCTGCTAGTGACTGGCCTCTTGATGGAGGTGGCCTCACCTGTTTTGACCTCCTGGGTCCTATCAGTGAGCTAGCTGGCTATCCAGCAGGAGATAAAAGGGTTACATCTAATTTTGTGAGCTTGTCTATAATGCCTAAGTGGGGTATTGTTTCAAAAGCCTTGGCCAGGTCAAGGTAAGCTGTGTGCACAGTCTTGCCCTCATCCATTCCTTGGTGACCCTCTGAAAGAAGTCCACTAAATTTAATAGGCATGATCTTCCTTTAACAAAGCCAAAATGTGATGGGTTCAGCATGTTCAGGTTACCTATGTCCTCATTTATGATATCTATGATGATTCTTTCCATGGCCTTACATATGAGGCTGGTAAAACTTATGGCCCTGTAGTTACCTGGGTCGATGGTTGAACCTCTTTTGTGCAGGGGAATGACTGTAGCCATCTTCCATTCCTTTAGCACAAAACCTGACTGTTGGCTCCAGATTAAAAGTGAATCGAGGGGATCAGAGAGGTCATGTCTAATGTTATTTATTAAGCATCCAGGATGTTATCTGGGCCCATCGATGAAGTGTTTTTGGCCTTGGAAAGTGCATTTAAGACCTGTTCCCTAGTAATGACTGGGGAGATTGTAGTATGCAGTACTTCTTTTGGACTACTGGGGAGAAGGGGGAAGAAATTTGAGCTGAACCAAAAGGTTGGTGTGGGTGATGCCATTTACGACAAGTTCTGTACATTGTTGCAACATTGTTGCATATTTCTCTTGAGGTTATGGACATAGCTGTAGAAAGCTTTGTGGTTGTCCTTAGCCTTTGAAGTATTACTTTACCCTCTTAGCTGCCTGTTTACATTGGTCAAGGGGGGTTAATATGTTGGGCTTTGTTACTCCTACGTTTGGCCAAGATTTTTCTTCTTTTATTGTTTAACCAATTGATAGTGCGATTCCATCAGGGTGGCTTGAACTTTGAGTTTAGCCTAAGGATAGTCAGGCTCACTACAGAGCAACTTCCTACTGTTATAATCCTTTATTCACTATTGTAGAGTTCAGTAGGAAATTTAACTAGGAGATAAACCTACCTTACAGTATAACCATAGGTCTTACAGTGGAGCAAAGACACTCTCCTAGAGCTATTTATTTATTTATTTTACATTTGTTAACTGGGCTAGTCTAACTGGATATATGTCCATTTTCAGTAGAGGCCCGGGGACAAAAGCTCCAATAGGAGCACAAAGCATTTATAGAAAAAACAGTCTTAACACTAAGCAACTAAAGGGCACAAAGAAGTAGATAGTAAGTAGTAATAACACAATGAAGATCATTACACTAAGATATTGTCATACAGGATAAGACAAGTCATTTTACAATATGATACATGAGATAATTTACAGTTAATTAAAGAATATATATTCACAAAGTAAGTTAATTTGGTTACAGAGGGAGTAAGCAGCATAGTTTTAGTAAAAAAGTGGGAATACAGAGATAAAAGTAGTAAAAGCAGAAGATTAATCAGCGTTGCTACAGGGGTATAACCAATGTGTTTTGAGGTGTCTTTTGAGCTTTTGTTTAAAGAGGGGTAGGGAAGGAAGTAAAGTTAGTTCACTAGATAGAAGGTTCCAGTTTTTCCCAGCAGTGCCAGAGAACAGAGAATCCCCTGCCAAGTTGTTGGACTTGTTTATGCTAGCTAAACTTTTGCTAGAAGAGCGTAGGGAATTTAGATTTTTGTAGGGAATTATGAGGTTAGCGAGTACAGGAGTGTTGTTAGGTTAATATATCTTATGGGTAATGGCGAGTTGGGAAAATTGCAGCTGGTTTTGTAGTTCAAGCCAGCCTAGCTGCTGCAGATTCTGACAGTGGTGGGTTCTAATATTTGAGAACTAATCATATAGTAATGCACACACATGCACACCCACACACACCGCGAACACACACACACACACACACACACACACACACACACACACACACACACACACACACACACACACACACACACACACACTCACACACACGCACACACACACATAAACACACCATGCACCAGCAGCAGCAACACCAACAATAGCAGCACTAACACTGTGCACTGTATTACCGCAATGTTAAAAACAATGGAAAGGGACCATGACTGCAAAAACAATTATTCATTTTCACATTGCCAATCATTAACTAAAAAAGTCACTGCACAGTTTATGTCTGAGTTCAGCTATACACTTCATCCTTCAGATTGCTATATGGAAAGGGAGGTCTTGCCTGTTCCCACTCATATGACTGTTGTAATTAATTTATCAGTTAAACCCTGGGGATGCTCATATGTTTAGAGTATCATTGTGAGTATAATCTCTGTGGATGCCATTTTGTTAAAAGAAAAATCTAAAATGGCAGAACTGTGTATGGTTTCTTTCCCTGTACACTCTTATTTAATATAATGAAATCCTCGGTCATTTTGTGTAAGCTTCTGAGCCTCCCAAGCCTTTCTGTGTTGGAGGGAAGCCTTCTAGCTTATTAGTGGGAGTGGTAAGCACTAGGTAGCCTATCTACCACAAGAGGAGTGGTTTCTGGCCCAGAAATTGTAGTGTACTGGCTGTTTGGGCAGTTTTTCCATCTCTTTGAACTTTCTAGTTTAAAAGCATGCATTTGCACTTATTTCCCACCTTTACTATAACTAGTCTAGTCCAGATACAGATTTGCTGTATTCAGGACTGTTTGTAAGCTTCTGAGTGGTGCCAAAAAGTCTGCTCTTTAATTTTTCCCTTAGATCTGCTAGTTCTCTCCTGTCCTGCACTTTTACTAGCCTATTAGTCTAGCACTTTACCAGACATCTTGTAGCAACTATTGTAGCACACAAAAGTGCTACCAGCACTAAACGTTCTACAAGGAAATAGCTCCAGTACTTATTATTAATGCCTACCTCTCCAGGCATGTCTAAAGGTCAGTCCCCTGTGCTTTCTCCTATTAATCTGGTGAACTTGGGCATCCTAAGGCAATGTAGCAACTGCCTCATGTACACTGACAACCCTCTCCTCTTACCTCCCAACACTCAGACTTGCAAGAGATGCACTTATATATCCAAATTGGAAGCCACGCACTCTCCAGCCAAGACCGGAATAGCTGGCCAAGAGGTAAAGGTCAACACTGGCACCACACCACATGAAACATGTAGCCCTCCAGAACACACACCAGTGCTGCCTTCACATAAAACCACAAACCACACACCCACCTTCATGCAGGCTTTCAAATAAAAATCTACCCAAATAGCAGAGACCTCCAAGGCATAAACACACTCAACCACCACAACACAACACTAATCACATGACACATAACTCTCCTAAACGGTGTGCCACTCAACCAAAGCCCCTAAGGCAAAACAGCATGCCCAACATACAAGTTTATAGGTTCATAGGTAGGTACTAGGCTATTGGCCCCAGGGCCTATATAAGCCTAGCCAAAAAGTTACCCTGGCTTTCGCCACCTAAGAAAATTATTTTCCTGTGCCCCTGTTGAGCAGAGCCACAGAAGTGATCCACGGGGTGAATTTGCTATCTCCCATCCAATCATCAAGATTTTTCTTAAAGAGTGCCAATGAGGAGCTTTGTTTGATATAGATAGGTAGCTTGCTCCAGAGTGTGAGAATTCTCTGGGATGGGAATCTATCCCTCCAGCATTTTCTGTTTATTTTGGTGACAAGGTTTAGGTCCCTAGAGTGTGTAGCTCGGAGGGCTTGAGATTTTTTCAGTGGAGTTATAGGTGACTCGATAGTGAGGCACACTGATGTCTCACTCACTAGGTTGAATAAGGAGAAAGTAACAGTCAGCTGCCTGCCAGGTGCTAGGATCCTCCACATAACACACGCACTTAGGTCCTTCAACAACAGGTGCAAATATGACTCTGTTATTGTACATGTGGGTGTGAATGACCTGAGACATACCTCCCTGGACTATATATAAAGAGACATGGAGAAGCTCTTGGATTATGTAGCCCAGGCGGGTATGACCCTAGCCCTGAGCAGCTTCCTACCATTACCCAGAATGATACCACAGTACAAGCAGAAAATGATTGATTTCAACAATTGGCTAAGTTTCTGTTGTCATTCTAAGAGGATCCAGTATCTGTCTGCCTGGGATGACATGATTGACAGACCTCGATGCTTTGCCAGAGATGGCCTGCATCTGTCATCCCTGGGCTTCTGGATACTGGCCAAGGCTCTTGCCACCCCATAATGCCTTTTTTAGGTGGTGTTCCAAAGACCAAATTGCCACCATAACAGCTACAAACAAACGCAGTCTGAGGGTCATGCTGCTCAATGCTAGAAGTCTAAATCTCAAAATGCACTCGCTCAAAGCACTCCTTAAAATGGAGAACATCAACATTTGTGCTGTAACAGAGACCTAGTTCAAGGCAGCAGACAGCACCACTGCACTGCCAGGCTATAACTCATTCCACACCTTTTGGCCCCAGAACTTGGACAGAAGATCCAAAGGCAGTGGTGTTTCCATATTCATAAAGTATGTGTACACCTCAAGACTGGTAGCCCAACATAATGCATCAGAGATACTTCAGGTGTGACTAACATTGGGTATGACAGCGATTCAGGTCATCACCTGCTACAGGTCCCCATCCATGTCCCAAGACTCACACTCCACATTCCTGAGCATCCTGGAGAATATTAGGGTCCAACCTAACACTATCATATTGGGTGACGTCAACTACCCCGCCATTAAATGGGAAAACTACTCATGTATCAATACAATTGCCCAACGTTTCTTGGAATTCATTAATTCCAATGCCCTGGACCAGCTCATTCTTACCCCCAATAGAGGTAGCAACATCCTTGACCTGGTCATTACTAACATGGGTGACTGTTGCTTTACAACAATAGTCAACTCCTATCTGGTTAGAGCCGACCACAAACTAATCACCTTGGAAAACATCCCTCCCACCCCCTCCACAATGATAACCACCTCAAAAAACTTCTCCAAAGCTAACTTTGGGCTCCTAAAAACAGAGGTGACTAACTTCACAGCACCCATGCAAATGGAAAATAGTTGCATGACCGCCAAATCATACACCAGTGCACTGTACGAACACGTACACAAATGCATGGAACTCGATATACCCAATAGAACCAATTCGCTCTCATCCAAAAAAAAGGAAGCCAGTCTGGTGGTCCCTTGCCATAAACAAACTCTACAACAGAAGGAGGAAACTGATGTGGAATAAGGTGAAGTCCTAAGACTCTAAAAACTTCCTTATCAACCTCAACAAAAAGTTGAGATCCATCACCAAATCCTCTAAAGCTAGCTATGAAAACAGAATTGCAGCAGATAGAAAAGACAACCACAAGGCCTTCCATAGTTATGTAAAGAATCTCCACGGCAATACCCAGATTTGCTCTGAGCTACTGCACAATGGTACCTCCTATACCGAGCCAACAGATATTGCCAATATACTGGCTGACAGATTCAGTGCCAACTTTACCCCTCTCTCCCCCACCAAAGGACCAATCACAATACCAGTAGATTGCCAGGCACCCAATATTACTGCTGCACAGGTTAAAACAGCATTGTCCAAGGCCAAGAACACAGCTTCTATGGGACCTGACAATATCCCTGGCTGTGTTCTACATGAATTGCAGAGTGAACTGGCACCACACTTGTGTGCCCTGTTCAATCACAGCCTCACCTCAGGCTTTGTCTTTACCGGATGGCACACTGCTACAGTCATCCCTCTCCACAAAGGAGAAGCGACTACAGACCCTGGGAACTATCGCCCCATTAGCCTGATGAGTCTGATATGCAAAGCTATGGAATGCATCATCATGGACCTAATAAACAAAGATATAGGGAATCTCCAAACTCTGGATCCCACACAGTTTGGTTTTGTGAAGGGTAGATTATGCCTGCTCAACCAGGCCGACTTCTTTGAGTCAGTCACCATGGCTTTGGATGAAGGTAAGGTGGTTCATACAGCCTACCTTGATTTGGCCAAGGCCTTTGATACTATTCCCCAATCAGGAATCATAGAAAATCTCACTAAGCTAGCTATCAACCCCTATATCACTAGGTGGGATGCAAACTGGCTCACAGATAGAACCCACAGTGTGAAAGTAGCTGACTCCAAGTCAGACTGCCAACCTGTCGTGAGTGGAGTCCCACAGGGTTTGGTCCTGGGTCCTCTCCTGTTTGATATCTACTTCCCTGAAGTCCAGGTCAACACGAAGGGACTCTGGCTGACAAAGTTTGCAGATGATTGCAAGTTAGGAGCTATTATTAACTCCCCAAGTGATGTTGACATCCTACAGAAAGGCCTCACTGAGACCAATGACTGGTGTCAGAACCATAGCCTTAAGCTCAATGCCAAAAAATGTGTCATCATCCCCTTTGGGAAAAACCTGGTTCCCATGAATTAACACATTGATGGTAGTCCACTAAAAACAGAAGGAGTTATAAGAGATCTGGGAACACAGGTTGACAGCAACCTATCTTTTGACCACCACATTGCCACTGTGGTCAGAAAGTCCTTCTATGTAGCACATCTCATTACTAAGGGTTTTGCAAACAGGAAGAAAGAGGTCATTGTCTCCCTCTACTCTTCCCTCATTAGGATAGTCATCGAGTACAATACCCCATTTGGCATGTACCTCACTAGACACCTGCAACAACTGGAGAGGCTGCAAAAGTACCTCACAAAGAGGATCCTAGGCCTTAAACACTTGTCCTATATGGACAGACTCAAAAATCTCCAGCTATTCTCTGTCTCATATTGCCTACTTAAAGGCAAGCTCTGCTTGACTTACAAATCCATGTCAGACCCAGCTCTCTTAGAAATGCTGCATCTAAAGAAATCCCAATCCCTCTGCACCACATGCTCCAGAGATTGCAACCTCATTACCACAATCAACAGAACAAACTGGAGGGACAGGTTCATAACCCAGAGACTGCCCATGCTATGGAATAGACTTCCCATACATGTCAAACCAAGCACCTCACTGGCCCTCTTTAAGAGACATCTTGATGAGGGGTTAGGAAATAGAAAATTCACTCCAAGGATCACTCCAGTGGCTCTACTAGACAGAGGCACTTGGAACTAAGGTTGGGTGGCACGATGCCAGGGTAATCCTATGGGCTAGGCTTGTAAAGGCTCCAGGGCCATTAGCCTAGTACACACCTATAAACATATGAACCTATGGAAACTGGAGAAAATTCACATTTTACATGTAAAGCAGCCTTACTTTAAGAGTTAAAATCTAGCCATTGTGGAATGTCACACCTCAAGTAGCCCATTCTTATTTTGCTGAGTATTATTTTAATCAATTTTAAAAACAAACAACAAATATAGATATAAACAAAGAATATAGCCAAAGGCAATAAAACAACCAGAGCAAAAAAGAAGCAAATGAGAAAAAACACCATAGCACTGGATGTAACACAGTAGAATATCCAATTTATTGTAAGTAAGCGCTTTCAAGGGTTCACCTCTTCATCAGACTTAGATGTCTAAGTCTGATGAAGAGGTGAACCCTTGAAAGCACTTACTTACAATAAATGGATATTCTGCTGTGTTACATCCAGTGCTACGGTGTTTTTTAACAAATATAGATATTTTGAGAACAGTAAATGCTATGTAAAAATGCAAACATCAACACTGTTCAGTAGTAACTGCTTTTTACAATGATGAAACTCAACACTTTCATACTTTTTACCTCAATACATTACTATATTATTATGCAAAAATTCCCAATTTATATTTTTCTCTAGATTTTCATAAACAAATATTCGTATCTCATAAGCCATAACACCTAGAGATATAATATCGCAAGCACTTTATTCAGCTTCACTTAGGCTGTTAGATGATATCATGCAATAGGATTTCATATGATGTCAAGCATTTCCTTTGGATCTATATTATATATTCGAAGTTTCAAAACTTCAAATCCCATATGTTCGACAACATATGATCGAAGCTTGAAACTTCGAATATATAATAAAACATCAAAAAAAATAAAACTTGCCTTAATGTTCTGAGCAGGGGTCCAAGCCTCCCTGCACCCCCCTACTTAAATATACCAACTCCGAAATCGCACTTCAGTACAGAAAAGGGAAATTCTCCCATTCTGCACCATATGGCGCTGTTACATTTAACCTTCCAACTTTTCAAAGTTCGATCATTTGGTGTCGACCATATGACATTCGAACTTTGAAAAGTTTGTTTATTAATAGGAACCCTTTCCTTTCTGGGGCTTGTTTTCTGGGATAGATACAAAAATATGAACTCTGTTGCTTGTATCCATGATTAACAATGTAAACCACATCCAGTATCTCTTTACAACTTACAAGTGTCAGTAATAAATTTCTTAAGAATCACTTATGGTTTTATCTGATGCCATGTAATAGTTTGTAAGGCACTTGGATTTGGTAGTTTTAAGGAAAATATGGGAATATTACATATTTCACAATGCTATGCAAACAACTAGCACTCTCTAGGTGTATTATATGTTGACACTGAACTTATACTTTTTTGTTTTCCACTATGACATTCCAGACTATGCTTCTGAATAAGATTTAGCTCACTCAGTTATGAGACCATCAATGTAAATGTTAAAAACTTTACCTGGGGATTCATTAGCAGTGCATACACATCTCGCTGAAGCTAATATGATCATTCTTGTTAGTGAGATGTGCAGCATTGCTCGTAAAATATTAAGAAATCAAATGACACAACACGATGAGCAGCCTTACTCTGAGTCTACAGCAGAGGCGCATGGCCACATCGAGGTAAGGAAGTGCCCCACTATATGAGTTCATGCTGTAAACAAAAGAGTGTGCCCAATAAACCAGAGATTTAGATGTAAGTGTGTGTGTGCAATTAACATCAGATAGGTAAATCAGGAATAAATGGGCAAAATGAAATCCTAGCAACAAGTTTACAATGAAGGTTGATACTTATATTTTTCACTGAATGAATTCATAAACATGTTGAATATTACTGGCATTGTTACTCTCATTAACAAATAGCCATTAAATGTTCTGGAGAAAAAAGAGGATGTTGGAAATACAGGCATGTAAGAGTTTTACATCTCTTCAGGGGCACATCTTTCAAATTCCCAATGGTGGAATACTAGACCAATGCACATATATGTGTGGAGAAATGCATACACTAAAGGAAAGCTTGTACATGCTGCTTCTACCAGTTCTAAAAGTAGATACAATAACAGTTATGGCAGTAACATGTATGTTATAAATGTTACTACCATAACAGTTATGGCAGTAACATGTATGTTGTAAATGTTACTACCATAATAGTTATGACAGTAACATGTACGTTGTAAATGTTACTACCATAACAGTTATGGCAGTAACATGTATGTTGTAAATGTTACTACCATAATAGTTATGACAGTAACATGTATGTTGTAAATGTTACTACCATAACAGTTATGGCAGTAACATGTATGTTGTAAATGTTACTACCATAATAGTTATGACAGTAACATGTATGTTGTAAATGTTACTACCATAACAGTTATGGCAGTAACATGTATGTTGTAAATGTTACTACCATAATAGTTATGACAGTAACATGTATGTTGTAAATGTTACTAGCATAACAGTTATGGCAGTAACATGTATGTTGTAAATGTTACTACCATAACAGTTATGGCAGTAACGTACGTTGTAAATGTTACTACCATAATAGTTATGGCAGTAACATGTATCTTGTAAATGTTACTACCATAACAGTTATGGCAGTAACATGTATCTTGTAAATGTTACTACCATAACAGTTATGGCAGTAACATGTATGTTGTAAATGTTACTACCATAACAGTTATGGCAGTAACATGTATGTTGTAAATGTTACTACCATAATAGTTATGACAGTAACATGTATGTTGTAAATGTTACTACCATAACAGTTATGACAGTAACATGTATGTTGTAAATGTTACTACCATAACAGTTATACAGGGGATAATGTGAGCATTGCATTTAAATGCCTATTGGCTGCCTTAAAAGTGACAGTATCACATAGGGAATCAAAAACCTTCACCTGTGAATGCATTGCCACTAGGAAGCATTGTACATGTCAATACCTGTTCAGTATGTTATTCTTGGCTGTTATCACTTGATGTGGAACACAGTACTACAAGTTAAAAGCTACAAGATTTGAACATCTGTCTATGGAAGTCAAAATTCTATAGACCTCTACACTAACTGATGATGCCACAAAAGAACTCCTTTTACAGTTGTCAGCACACAGATGAAGACATAACTTGTGCAGCATGTTAGAATGTCAAAAAGGTAGTTCAACACTTGGGGGATCAAAACACCTCTCACTGTGTAAATGTTGTACAATATCATATCTGCTAGGTAAGCCAGTCATGCCCTGTTGCCAGTTGCTTTTGTACACACTCACACAAGGTACAGACTGTGGGATTTGAACTTGACTACATAACTCAAAGAGTCTCTACACCTGTACACTGTCAGAGATAATGCCACAGAATAACTCAACCACAGATGCCAAAGAGCACACAGTTGATGAGTCATTCTGAGTAGCATGCTGTGGTATATATGACTTCCTCTAAAAGAGAGTACAACAATCGGTGATTCATAACCTTCTGAATATATATAAGTAGAACTGTGCCCATAACAGCTGTGGAGTAAGCCAGTCCTGCCCAGTATCTTTTGGAAGTATATGTCATAGTAGTCACACTATGCTGTATACGAACCAATGTCTTCATAACCCTAGTAGTCTTTACAGCTGTGCATTAACTGCTGACATCCCAAAGGAAGTCATAGCAGCAAACATTAAAATGGTTATCTAGAGCAAGGCATTTGATTGTAAATGGCCTCCTTTAAATGGGAAAACAACATTTAGAGGATTAAAACCCATCACCCATGGCAATATTACCCCTAGGTAGAATGCTATATATTACATCTCTGCAATAACACATTATTGGCTGTTAGCATTTACTTACCCAGTCATATAATGTACATATTGCCAGAGAAGAGTACCTGCCTAAGTCCACATTCTGTAGAGGTGTGAATTAACTGCTGTCTCCACAGAAGTCTTATTGCAGCTGTCAGAGATCATGTATTTTAAAAGATAACCTGAGCAATGTGCAGGAATACATATAGCTCCCTAAAAGGGAGGGTGAGGCATCAGAATATGATAGCCATGTAAATGTTACTGCTAGGTTGAATTATCTATATCACATCTGTTGAGAAAGCCAAGCCTGCCTATCACTATTCATTTATCCACTAACACGAATTACATAATTTTTGAGAACCACACAGCACCAGTGAAGCCAAATAATTTATTAGAACACGAAAATATTCTCATAGTCTCTAGCACCTCAGCTATACAGCCTTCCAGGAGATAATGGTACAACACAACATTCATCCACATTAAATAGCAGCATCAATTAAATTGTTACATCATTAAACAGTTATGTTATAAAACAATAAAAACAACAAATTACAAAAGATGTTTCCAGTTACACTCTTGATTCAAACCAAAAGGAGTCAAAGTGTTAGATTTTAAAATAAAAATGGCTTTCTTATACAACAGCCTATTTTTAATATTGTCATTAACAGCAAAAGCATGTATATACTCCAAAACACACTCTTTCAAACAGTCATAATTGCCTCCATGTATTAAGTTATAGTGGTAAGCAATAGGGCACTTCGCCTTTTTATTTTTAATGTCACGAATATGCTCCTGCAATCTAATCTTAAAACATCTCTTGGTTTCACCTATGTAAAAAAGGTTGCAGGAGTAATCCAAAAACTCCAAGGAAAGGGTGCCACAGAACCAGGAACCAATAAAACCACAACAGGCACCCAAAGAGGCAGAAGGTAATAATAAAACACGAGCCTGTAGGTGTAAGCAGCAGCAGGTTTAATCACATGTGATTAAACCTGCTGCTGCTTACACCTACAGGCTCGTGTTTTATTATTACCTTCTGCCTCTTTGGGTGCCTGTTGTGGTTTTAAAGGTTGCAGGAGTATTTCAAGGCATAAACTACACTCATTGTATTACATGAATATTCAGTCACTGGATGAAATCTTACACCATTAATTTTATCAAAAATTGTGTTGTACCATTAGCTCCTGGAAGGCTGTTTAGCCGAGGTGCTAGAGACTAAGAGAATATTTTTGTGTGCTAATAAATTATTTGGCTTCACTAATTACATAATTGCCAGATTTGTCCACTTGCCTTTTTAAGGCTACATTCTCTAAATTGTGCATTAACCAGTGATGTCACAGACGTCACATCACAATTGTCAGAAATCACACAGTTTAAGGGGTTAATGGAATGGTCAAAGTGGATCACAATTCATAACTACAATGGTTAGAACTACCAAATCACCTAACCTACATTCAACTAAGTCTTGCACATAAGCTTATTTTTAACCCCTCCCTTTCTACTACCTTTAAAATGCACCTACCAGATAGAGTATTAAGGACCAACAACCAAAATCTACTAGAAGTCCATCAACCGAACCGTCCCCCAGGTAAACATCTTCTATCCTACGGCCTTGCACACCTCTGGAACTCCCTACCATCATCCATTCGCACAACCTGTAACCATTTTATTTTCAAAAAATCTCTTCATTCTCATCTAGTATCCCAATGGGAATGCTCTTGTTCCCACCCCACATAACAAACACTAATAAAGTCCATCTTCCTCCTCACCAACAATTGTCCTATTTTCCCCCAACTCATACATTATTATTCTTATGGATCTTCCATCAATGCACTAGGCTGCACCTCTTCATTTGTATGGTTCTAATACAAATGACTTCTCAATATATTTGCAATATTCCTCATGTTGTCTGTATCTTCTACAAGTTTCATCTCCAGTCTGCACTACTCCTAATGTTTCTTAAACTAATGAAATTGTTGTCTGTTGTCTGTATCATCTGTAAGTTTCATCACAAGTCTGTATTACTCCTAATGTCTCTTGTGCTATTTGAAATTGAATAGTGAATCTCAATTCTTTATATCTGTAAGTTTTATCACAACTCTGTACTACTCCTAATGATACATGTGCTATTTGAAATTGTTTAAGTGATTCTTAATTTTTGTTTATCTATCATTAGTAAGCTATTGTAACTTAGATTCTTTGGAGCTTTTCTCCCCAGGACTCCATTGAAAAAGGGTTCATTTTGGCCCAATGGACTATCCTGGTAAACCAACTGCAAATAAATAAACCAACTGCAAATAAATAAATAAATAAAATAAAAAATAACATCATACTGTACTAATATAGCAAAACGCCCTCAGGAGTACATTAAGCCATTGAACCTGTTACACTTATGAAAAAAAATAACTGTTTTCTTATACTGATATCAGTATTGCTTTCTGTCTTGTAATGGGATTAAGCATATTAGCTTGACAAGCATGATATGAATCCTGCAGAAGGCAAATTCTCCACAGTTTTTGCCATAAGACTTCAAAGGTTCATAGGTTGGTACTAGGCTATTGCCCTAGGGCCTATACAAACCTAGCCATAACAATTCTCTGGCTATTTCTTCCCACACTATTTACTTCCCTTGACCCCTGTCTAGCAGGGCGACTGACGTGATCCCTGGGGTTAATTTCCTTTCTCCCATCCAGTCATCAAGGTTCCTTTTGAAGAGAGCCAAAGAGGTGCTCTGCTTGACATGTATGGGCAGTTTATTCCAGAGTCTGGGGAGTCTCTGGGTCAGGAACCTATCATTCCAGCATGTTTTGTTTATTGTGATAACAAGATTTAGATCCATGGAGCATGTGGCTCTGAGAGATTGGGATTTCTTTAAGTGTAGCATGTCCAACAGCTCTGGGTTTGACATGGCTTTGTATGTTAAGCAGAGAGAGCCTCGGAGTAGATGATATGCGACAGAGTATAGCTGGATTTTTTTAACGCGGTCAGCATAGGGCATCTGATTTAGGCCTGTGATTCTTTTAGTGGGGTATTTCTGCGACCTTTCCAGTTGTTGCAGATGTCTTGAGAGGTACATACCAAACGGGGCATTGTATTCTATAATGGGTCTAATGAGGGATGAGTACAGTGGGACAATGACCTCCTTTTTTCTGGATGAAAAGACCTTACTGATGAGGTGTGCCACATAGAAGGATTTCCTGACTGTTGTGGCGATGTGGTTATTGAAGGTGAGACCACTGTCCACCTGTGTCCTTAAGTCACTTATCACACTTTTGGTGTTTAGTGTACTGCCACCTATGTGGTAATTGATGGGTACATGCTTTTTCCCAAAGGGGATAACTGTAATTTTTTTGGCATTGAACTTGAGCCCATGGCTCTGGCACCAAGCATCTGTTTCTGTAAGGCCCTTTTGTAGAGTATCGACATCATTTGGGGATTCAATAATGGCTCCCAGTTTGCAGTCATCTACGAACTTTGTTAGCCAGAGTCCCTTAGTGTTGGCCTGTACTTCAGAGAAGTAGATGCCAAACATGAGAGGTCCCAGGACTGAACCCTGAGTTACTCCACTTGTCACTTGTCTGGAACTGGATTTGGAATCAGCTACTTTTACAGTGTGGGTTCTGTCAGTAAATCAGTTGGCAACCCATCGAGTGACGTAGGGATTAATGCCCAGCTTAGTAAGTTTATCTATGATTCCAGAGTGGGGGGTGGTGTCAAAGGCCTTGGCGAGGTCCAGATAGGCTGTGTGGACTGTCTTTCCCTCGTCCACGTCTCTGGAGACTGATTCAAAGAAGTCAATCAGGTTCAGGAGACAAGATCGGCCCTTTATGAACCCAAACTGGGTGGGGTCCAGTGTTTTAAGGTTACCAATGTCTTTGTTTATAAGTTCCATGATAATACGTTCCATGGCCTTGCAGATCAGGCTCGGCAAACTGATGGGGCTGTAGTTCCTGGGATCCAAGGTGGATCCCACCTTGTGGAGTGAGATAACTGTAGCTGTGCGCCACTCAGTGGGCATGAAGCCTGAGGTGAGGGCATGATTAAACATGACACTTAGGTGAGGTGCCAGTTAGTTTTGTAGTTCATGTAGTACACAGCCCGGGATGTCATCTGGTCCCATGGATGCTGTATTCTTAGCTTTGGAGAGTGTGTTGTTTACCTGTGTGGCCTTTATTACCAGAATTTGGCAATCTTCCAATATTGAGATGGGCCATTTAGGGGGTGAAAGGGGGTGAAGTTGACAGTGAATCGATCTGCCAGGATATTGGCAATACTCCTTGAGATCAGTATATTTAATGCCATTCTGTTGTAGCTCAGAGCAGATCTGAGCATTGCCATTTAGATTCTTGACATAGTTATAGAATGCCTTGTGGTTGTCTTTGGAATCTTTGGCAATTTTATTTTCGTAACTAGCTTTGGAGGATTTTATGAGGGATCTCAGCTTCTTACTGAGGCTGGTAATGGAGTTTTTTGCATCCTGGGATTTTCCTCTTTTCTGCAACAGTTTCTTCCTTTTGTTGTA
Organism: Protopterus annectens; assembly: GCF_019279795.1. Taxonomy (NCBI): domain Eukaryota; kingdom Metazoa; phylum Chordata; order Ceratodontiformes; family Protopteridae; genus Protopterus; species Protopterus annectens. Next base: position 1,824,013,073 of record NC_056731.1, on the reverse strand, counting down.
AAGTTTGTTTATGGCAGGGGACCAACAGATTGGCTTCCTTTTTTTGGAGGAGAGCATCTTGGTTCTATTTGGGATGGCACGATTCATGCATGAGTGGTACTGTCAGTTACCATTAGTTAACATTGTTACTTGTTGCCAAGTATTGTGCAACGGTGGACACAGCAAGATATTTTTTTTGTTGTTGTATTCACATTGTTATGTCCATTTCTGTTAAGTGAAACATTTCCTACTTTACATGAATTGTCATAGTATACAGTAAGATATATGTGTATAATGCTGATGTAACTTACACATCACTGGAGAAGAAGTCATGACAGACTAACTGATATGTTTCATAGCAACATAGCTGAAGTCATGAAAGAACTTGGACAGTCATGTAACTGACAAGTCACAGGTGTAATAACTGTGCAGAATTCCAACCAAGAATGTCATGTTACAGTGACTTAACACCAAGAAGGAGGGTGACACTGTCAGCTGGCATATATCGGACAGCTAAATATGCATTCCTGATTGTTATCCTCCACTGCATTATGCATTGTTGTCATTACGTCATGTATTTATGTGGGTTCCCTATTATTTAAGTGAACATTCAATGTTTCAAACGTTGCTTTGTCAACAACTAAATGTTGAAAAGGCCAAATCCCGAACAAACGGAACAGCGATTTTTTTTCTAGGGGAAAAAAAGTCACTGGGCTGTTTTTGGGACTTTGCCATTTCCTCCACTGTGGTGTGATCTTGGAGTTGGTATATTTAAGTAGGGGGGTGTGGGGGGCAAAGCCCCCACCTTTATTTTGTATTTGGGTTTTTTTTTTTTTTTTTTTTGCAGATCAGCGATTTTTTTTTCCCCTAGGAAAAAAATCGCTGTTCCGTTTGTTCGGGATTTGTAGTATTCGACATTTAGCTGTCAATAAAATGACATTCAAAACATTGAACATTCGCTTATTTAATAGGGAAGCGTTTATATGTGCATCACATATGTGAATACCATGTGCAGGATAATAACATGTCATACATGCAGCTGATACTACTATTGCACTCATGAATAACAGCCTGCAAAATGTTTGTAATTAGACAAGCTCAATGGACCACCCAATGACACTATGAAGGAAATTGTGAAAATCCGGGTCTATATTAGAACACCGAACGTTCAAAATTTCGAGTGTTCTAATATTGACCCGTTTTCAGCAAAAGCTGAAAATATCGAAGAAACAGAAAACTGAATTTTTCCTAGGAAAAGAATTTGGTTGTCCTTTTCTGTTGCTTCGGTATTTTCAGCGCTGTGGTAGAAAGTTATGGGTCAGGTTCAGGAAAGTGTGCAATTGTGTGGACATGAGGATTAGGGCGGGTTAGGTGAGTTAGGGTTAGGGTGCAGGTCAGGTAAGTGTACGATTGTGTGGACGTGAGGGTAAGGGCGGGGTAGGTGAGTTAGGGTTAGGGCGCGGGTGAGGTGACTGTGCGATAGTGACAGACCTTAGGGTTAGGGTTTGGGTTAAGGTAAGTGGATAGTTAGTGGTGTATGTATAGTTTAGTGCAGGGTTAGGTGTAAGAGTTTAGGTGCATGTGATTGGATTGCTCTTTGTTTGGTGTGCTTGTGTTGTGTGTATGTGTTTTGGAACAGCAAATTTTTTCCCTAGGAAAAAATTCACTGTTCTGAATGTTCGAAGTTTTAAATTTTCGATTCATAGGGTTCGATATTAGAACACTCGAAATTTTGAATGTTCGGTGTTCTAATATAGACCCAAAAATCCTACCTTCAGTTGCATTCAGAAATGCACCAAGTCTATTGGGCTTGTCTCCTCATATCATGTATACCATGACCAAATAAAATATATACAATGAATAGAGACCACTGACATTACTTTCATTCTAAAAACACAACCAATACTTGCCGGGTAAAGCACTCTCAGTAGAAAAGCCCAAATGTAAAAACGTAATAGAGAGATGCACCATGAACTGCAAAGCCAAAACCAAAACACTTTCAAAGTCGATAAAATCCACAATTTAATACGAAAAAACAGGAGGACAAACAGATAAACTGCAGTTGGTTAGCGCTTTCACGTTGGAATCAACGCGTCATCAGACATTAATGCAGTCAAATAACATATCCTTAAATACACTCAATGACATCACTACCTGTTCAAATTGGCAAATCAAAAAACAGCAATCAATAAAATATTAATAAAATCTTGTGACTAATGTCTTAAAGGTCTACTAGCTAAAAAGGGCTTGAGTGCTAGTCTATCATTCAGCCCAAATCTATGGGCTTGCAATTTCAGTATCCATTTGCCTTCCCTCAACTCAGTATGGTTTCTGATGTTACCCAATCTACCATTCTTCACGACTAGCTCCAATACCTTAAACTTAAAACTGTGTGTGGGTCCACTATCTACTATGTGTTTGGCCAACGCATTTGTAATGTTGCCCTTTTCAATAGCATAGACGTGCTCCCTGACTCGCTCACGTAGGGATCTGGTTGTCATACCAACATAAAAAATCTTACATAGTTGGCATTCAGCAACATACTCCAAATTAACAAATTTGCAATCAGCATAATGTTTAAAGCTGTAAACACGTTTGGTTTCGGGATGTATGAAACAATCAGAATTTGCTATATATTTGCATTGATTGCAAGAGTGGCAGGCAAACGTGCCATTCCTGTTAGAGGTCCTACAGTTCTGATATTTCCTATCATAACAAAGTAACCTATTGAGTGATAGCATGTTCCTGTAGGCAACTCAAGGTCTATCATCTATCAATTTCTTGATCCTTTCGTCCATCATTAAGAGCCTCCAGTTTCTATTGAGAACATCTATGATGTGGTTGTTCCTCTTAGTATAGGGGGTAACAATCCTATTGGTGTTACCTACATCACTATCCTTGTTTGAATGGGAGTGGGCATACGGTCCATTAATCAATGGGGCTCCTATGTCCATTCTAAGCTGATCTCCTGCTGAGATGTCATTGGAAACCTGTGTTCTATCATAGCCTCTAGAAACAAAATTATGGGCTAGCTGCATCTTATGATGACTATAGGCAGTGGCCTGGGATGTCAACTTAGAGACCCTTACGGTCTGATTCTTAACTATATTCTTATGAACATGCTTGGGATGCATGCTGTTCTGATGCAATAAGTTGTTCTTCCAACAGGGTTTCCTATATAACTCGGTGTCAAAACCATTAGAACCCTTAATAATCTTGACATCAAGAAAGTCAATTATGTTAACAGAATGAGAACATTCAAATCTAAGGAAGTCTGTGGTGTCATTTAAGTATGCTACAAACGCCAACAGTTGTTCAACAGTACCTCCCCATAACAAAAACACATCATCCACAAATCTATTGAAATATTTAAGATATTTTGTGAGTTCAGTGTCAGTATTGAGAACATAAACATCTTCCCAATGTGCCAACACCAAGTTGGCGTGGGCGTTGGCACACGGAGTGCCCATCGCTACTCCCTTGGTTGGTAAATAGTACTTGTCGTCATAACAGAGGACATTGTTCTCAAGAACTATTTCAAGGAGAGACATGCATCTGGTAACCATATTACATGGTAACTTACTTTGAACCAAAAAGGCCCTAATGAAATCCATGCCAACGTCATTGGGTATTGATGTGAATAAAGACTTCACATCAAGTGTAACAAGTATGTCATCAATACAAAAAGAAGAGGAACAACTATAAATAGCTAAATTCTCTAAAAAATGGGCTGTATCTCTTAAAACCTGCTTGACATCTAAGACAACTGGTTTGAATATTTTGTCCAGATAGATAGATAAAGGCTCAGTGAGCCATCCTTTACTGGATACAATTGGTCTTAAAGGAGGATCCATCAACTCCTTATGGATCTTAGGGAGACCCCTAAACGAGGGGACCAAAGGGTTGTCAACCAGAAAATATGTATATAACTCCTTGTCAATAACATTAGTCAACATTAGATCATACAGACTAGCATGTACACATTATACGTCCCTTTATCAGAGAGCATGAGTTCCATTTTGTCACAATAGGCAGACCTGTCCATGATGACAACGGCACCGCCTTTGTCGGCTTGTCTGATAACTATTCTGTTATTGCATCTCAGATTGGCAATAGCTTGTTTCTCATCAAGTGTGGTATTATAGAAACATGGTTTCACTTGTTTGTCATTATACAACTCAAATAAATCAATCTCACATGCCTGTTCAAATGCCTCTAGTAGGGGATGCTGTTGAGGCATGAAAGTAGAGGGTTTCTTAAATAACATTGCACCATTGTTTTTAATATTGCTAGCATCCTGCCCATAAAGTAATTTCAAGCCCAAATTCCTTGTAAAAAGCTTAATATCAACAATGATATCTGTAATATCATTGCAGCTAGATGGTATAAAGCCCAACCCCTTATTCAGCACAGATAACTCATGTGGATTCAACATATACTTAGAAAAAAAAAAGTAAACTCGAGAGAGATTTCCTAGACTTTCACAAAGGCCAGGTCTTCTCTGGGCCCCGTGAAAAGTTTCAATCAAAAGTTATTTCTTCTCATAAAACATCTTCGGTGCCTTTAAACCTGGTGAATATACACCGTGAATCCGAGAAGGGACCTCCCCCTTTGATGACATCATCTGAAGGTGCTCGCGACACGACCTCTTCAGTGCTTCCTGTACCTGATGCTACGTGCATTATTGCAGCAGTTTCCCAACCTCACCGGGTTGTTGTCGAAGCCCAAATACATGCTGAAAACCACGCGAACATGGATGTACAGCCCTCCATGGATATACCATCTGGACAAAAGGGGAATGATGTCCGAAGGAAACAGCTTTCCATCGATCCCTTTGTCGTTTTGACAGAGGATGAGGTATTTGGCTTAGGCGATGGTTTGCCTTCTTTTCCGCTGCCGTACAAACCATTCGAAAGAAGGACTTGGTCTCCTCAAGGCAGGGCGGTCAAGAGGAAGAGTATAGAAGAGATCACACAACATGTGAAAAAGGTACTGAGACCCACTCCAAGGACTTAGTGATTAATATTTCTAAGTATATGTTGAATCCACATGAGTTATCTGTGCTGAATAAGGGGTTGGGCTTTATACCATCTAGCTGCAATGATATTACAGATATCATTGTTGATATCAAGCTTTTTACAAGGAATTTGGGCTTGAAATTACTTTATGGGCAGGATGCTAGCAATATTAAAAACAATGGTGCAATGTTATTTAAGAAACCCTCTACTTTCATGCCTCAACAGCATCCCCTACTAGAGGCATTTGAACAGGCATGTGAGATTGATTTATTTGAGTTGTATAATGACAAACAAGTGAAACCATGTTTCTATAATACCACACTTGATGAGAAACAAGCTATTGCCAATCTGAGATGCAATAACAGAATAGTTATCAGACAAGCCGACAAAGGTGGTGCCATTGTCATCATGGACAGGTCTGCCTATTGTGACAAAATGGAACTCATGCTCTCTGATAAAGGGACGTATCTTCCTATATACAACTATAATCTTAATAACTTGATTAAATGTGTACATGCTAGTCTGTATGATCTAATGTTGACTAATGCTATTGACAAGGAGTTATATACATATTTTCTGGTTGACAACCCTTTGGTCCCCTCATTTAGGGGTCTCCCTAAGATCCATAAGGAGTTGATGGATCCTCCTTTAAGACCAATTGTATCCAGTAAAGGATGGCTCACTGAGCCTTTATCTATCTATCTGGACAAAATATTCAAACCAGTTGTCTTTGATGTCAAGCAGGTTTTAAGAGATACAGCCCATTTTTTAGAGAATTTAGCTATTTATAGTTGTTCCTCTTCTTTTTGTATTGATGACATACTTGTTACACTTGATGTGAAGTCTTTATTCACATCGATACCCAATGACGTTGGCATGGATTTCATTAGGGCCTTTTTGGTTCAAAGTAAGTTACCATGTAATATGGTTACCAGATGCATGTCTCTCCTTGAAATAGTTCTTGAGAACAATGTCCTCTGTTATGACGACAAGTACTATTTACAAACCAAGGGAGTAGCGATGGGCACTCCGTGTGCCAACGCCTACGCCAACTTGGTGTCGGCACATTGGGAAGATGTTTAAGTTCTCAATACTGACACTGAACTCACGAAATATCTTAAATATTTCAATAGATTTGTGGATGATGTGTTTTTGTTATGGGGAGGTACTGTTGAACAACTGTTGGCGTTTGTAGCATACTTAAATGACACCACAGACTTCCTTAGATTTGAATGTTCTCATTCTGTTAACGAAATTGACTTTCTTGATGTCAAGATTATTAAGGGTTCTAATGGTTTTGACACCGAGTTATATAGGAAACCCTGTTGGAAGAACAACTTATTGCATCGGAACAGCATGCATCCCAAGCATGTTCATAAGAATATAGTTAAGAATCAGACCGTCAGGGTCTCTAAGTTGACATCCCAGGCCACTGCCTATAGTCATCATAAGATGCAGCTAGCCCATAATTTTGTTTCTAGAGGCTATGATAGAACACAGGTTTCCAATGACATCTCAGCAGGAGATCAGCTTAGAATGGACATAGGAGCCCCATTGATTAATGGACCGTATGCCCACTCCCATTCAAACAAGGATAGTGATGTAGGTAACACCAATAGGATTGTTATCCCCTATACTAAGAGGAACAACCACATCATAGATGTTCTCAATAGAAACTGGAGGCTCTTAATGATGGACGAAAGGATCAAGAAATTGATAGATGATAGACCTCGAGTTGCCTACAGGAACATGCTATCACTCAATAGGTTACTTTGTTATGATAGGAAATATCAGAACTGTAGGACCTCTAACAGGAATGGCACATTTGCCTGCCACTCTTGCAATCAATGCAAATATATAGCAAATTCTGATTGTTTCATACATCCCGAAACCAAACGTGTTTACAGCTTTAAACATTATGCTGATTGCAAATCTGTTAATCTGGTGTATGTTGCTGAATGCCAACTATGTAAGATTTTTTATGTTGGTATGACAACCAGATCCCTACGTGAGCGAGTCAGGGAGCACGTCTATGCTATTGAAAAGGGCAACATTACAAATGCGTTGGCCAAACACATAGTAGATAGTGGACCCACACACAGTTTTAAGTTTAAGGTATTGGAGCTAGTCGTGAAGAATGGCAGATTGGGTAACATCAGAAACCATACTGAGGAGAGGGAAGGCAAATGGATACTGAAATTGCAAGCCCATAGATTTGGGCTGAATGATAGACTAGCACTCAAGCCCTTTTTAGCTAGTAGACCTTTAAGACATTAGTCACAAGATTTTATTAATATTTTATTGATTGCTGTTTTTTGATTTGCCAATTTGAACAGGTAGTGATGTCATTGAGTGTATTTAAGGATATGTTATTTGACTGCATTAATGTCTGATGAAGCGTTGATTCCAACGTGAAAGCGCTAACCAACTGCAGTTTATCTGTTTGCCCTCCTGTTTTTTCGTATTAAATTGTGGATTTTATCGACTTTGAAAGTGTTTTGGTTTTGGCTTTGCAGTTCATGGTGCATCTCTCTGTTACGTTTTTACATTACTTTCATTCTGTCAAAATTGTTTGCTGAAGATCAATGCTGCCAAGCTTATTTGTGTAACTGATGGCAAAGTATTAGTGCATTTGAGTGTTTTTTATAACAATGTAATATTTCAACCAAATAGCAAACAGATGGAACACCAAATACATGTGCTGTAGGCATATTAATACTATAAAAAGAGAAATACAGTGGTTACAAATTCTAACAACAAATAAATTACCAGCATGAAAACAATAGATTTTTGATTCAATATCAATTAAAATTCCCAGAACTATATACAATTGAAAGAAAGACCAAAAAAGCTAACAAAAAAGGATAAATTAAATCAACTATATTGTGGTAAGAATAAATCATGTGACTCTGTTAAATGACTAGTTATAAGAGGGAAATAAAGGGACAGTTAGGAAGAAAGGGTGAGAGGGTCTAAATGATAAGAAGTGTAAGCCTGAATACTATAAGTCAACAATTTAAGGATGATATTAAGGCACTCCATAATTGAATGGCATCACTAAGGAGTGTATGGGATTTTGGGGCAGTTGCTTCATCTAGCTGTGGGAAGAAACACTCAGCAAAAAATTTCCCCTTATGACCTAACCATCTAAGTAGTCCTGCTTTCGGAAGTAAGTTTTTTTTCCATTCAGTGGCAATGTAGGATCTAACTGCTGTGGAAATCTCCAGAAGCCATAGCCTCCAAGAGTCCTTATTACTATCCCAAAATGGTGCAATCCCAAGATGTTAAGTTGTCTATCTCGCCTTCATTCTTGCTGGTTGGGGATTGGAGCCAATCCTCGGCTTGGACTCGGCCATCTTCTATAGCTCAACAGCTGTTTACTGGCTTGAGGCTACCCATTATCCCATGATGCCTAGTGCTAGCTACCCAGATCTCGTTTGCCGCTTCAGCTGCGAGGTGTCGTTTTTCTGGCTCCGGCTTGTATTGACTTTATTATAGAACTTTTTTCTGTGAAATAATATTTTTTCTTAGTAGGGTATTCTAATTTTTAGTTTTATACTTGTTGTGGTAGTTGACTGTATTTTTTGTAGTCCTCCCTCCCCTCTTAGAACTCGTTTTAATTAGAGAGTTCTACCCCTCCCCCTTCTTATCCTTTTCTTGTCAGGTTAGCCATTTAGGTTAGAGGCTTTCCTTATAATTTCTTGTTAGGCCAGCCATTTGAGTTAGAGGCTTCCTAAAAAAAAAAAAAAAAAAAATTAGTCTGTATTAAACTGTACTGTCTGTGTTTTTCTGTAGACTATATATTAGTTATTAGCTATTGTTCTCTTTTTGGTTTCAGGATGTCTAAAGAATCCAAGGCATCTGGGTTCAAGAAGTGTGATTCAAGCTGTCAGAAAATGTCTCTGACAGATGGGCACACTTCTTGCATCTATTGCTTAGGTGCTGTGCACCTGCAGGACTCTTGTTCTATCTGTCATGCATTTAGTCCAAGAATTCTGCAGGAGCATAAGAATAAGCTTATTCTTAGGGGCCTTTTTAAGCCACAGGATTCACAGGCCAAGACTCAGCCTGTGAAATCCCCAAAATTGTCCAAATCATCGGCTCCAAGTGTGGAGCCGTCTTTGGTTCAGACTATACCTGCTACTTCGGTTCCAGCTGGAACCGATAAGACTGTCTCCCCATCGGCTCCATCAGAAACTTCGGAGCCATTGCGGAGCCACAAGAGGCTGAGGTCACCCTCTCGATTCATTCAGCTCCTTGGTCTCCCCTGCTTCAGAGCGAGCGCAGTCACAGATCATCGCACTCCTCTTGATCCTCTAGGTTCTCAGATCATGATGTGGAGAGAGTGGTCAGTAGGTTGCTTAAGTCGCAGGCACTTGCGAAGATGTTGTCCAGCCCTCCTCAATAGGTGTCGGCTCCATCCACTTCTATCGATGTTCCTCCTCTGACTCCATTGAGCTCGGAGCCGGAGTTCATTGGGGTTCGAGTAGTGGAACCGTTGGCTCCGATAACTCTTTCACCTTTGGTTCCATCATCGGCTTCGATTCCCTCAATGGTGCCATCCGTCGAGGGATCTGGGCACTGGGGCTCCCTCATCGGCTCCGAGGGGGCAGGTGGCATTGGACCCTTGTCTGACCCCGTTCTCCCTCTCGGAGCTTCGGCGCAGGTGAGCTCAGCTCCTACATCGGTCTCGGAGCTGTCTCCCTCGGTGCAGAGAAGGATTCCGATTTTCTCGGAACTGGAGCCTTCTCTGCATCATGGCAGGGACGCCTTTTATGTCATGAGGAGTGTGCTGGCCACTGAGTCAGCTCCACTATTGACCCCATTGGCTCCATCCTCTGTAGTGCCTGTGCCAACCTCTGGTCCTCCTCCAGACCCCAAGCGTGGGGAACTGGCACTCCAGGGCACCCCATTGGGTGTTTCCTCTTCTTCTGAGGCCTCCCCTGACCATTCAGAGGAGCCCCCTTGTAAGAAGAAGTGCAAGAGGAAGCACATTGACTCCCCTGAGTCTGTCACTTCTGATACAGACTTAGATGACTCAGAAGGGTCCCCGAGATCCCCCTCTGAAGATGTTTCCTTTTCGAACATCCTCAAAATGCTTAAGCAGAGGGGGAACTGGAATCCCCTAGCCCCTACCGAGGATGAGTCTGTATTCCTGGATGCGTTCAGTTCCTGACCTTCCACCTCCTGGGTTTCTCTGCCTTTCGATCTACTTATGTCAGTGGTGGCTCGAAAGGCCTGGTCAGCTCTGGATACAGTGGAACCAACTCCGAGGAGACCTGGTAAATTCACTGCAGCACCACAGGACAAGCAATTCCTTTCGAAAGGTGTTCCTGTTGATGCATGGTGGTAGCAGCAGCCATGAAAAAGGAGTTAGCGGAAACTTCTTCATCTGTCTATCCTCCTAACAAGGAGTCTAGGACCATGGACAGATATGGGAAGCGAATGTTTGCTTCAGCAACCTTTTCTATGAGGTCACTGAACTACTTATGCCATTTTACCTGGCTTCAGAGGGATCTCCTTAAAGAGCTTGGAGATACCCTTCAAGATCCATCAGCTGAGGGGGCTCAAGCTAAAATGGCTTCCCAGCTGGCGACCCTTAATTCTGTAGTCAACTCCTCCATGAGGCTTATTTCCTATGCAGCCGATGGTGCGAGTAGAGCTGCAGGTACGGGTGTGGCCCTGAGGATACATGCCTGGATGCAGCTGTGTAATTTTGCGGAATCCTTTAGAGCGTCATTAACCAACACCCCCTTTGATGGTTCCTTTCTTTTTGGACCACAGGTGAAAGACACTTTGACTAGGTGTGAGCAAGAAGGCAAGACTCTCTCTCTCTCTGCTGTGGGAGTCTGTTTTTCCACTCCTTCCAGACCATACCCCAAGGGTCAGAAGAGTGGTAAAATGTGGTTCCAAAAATCCCAGGGTGACTGACACACGTAGCGATTTTTCCTCCAGGGGCAGAGGGGAAACAGCAACAACAGATGTCACCCTCGTGGCAGAGGTGGTCTGCAGAACCAGGGCAACAGAGAATCTTTCTCTGAGAAGCCCTTTCAACATCCCTGAAGGGTTACCGACTGCCCGCCTCTTGAGGCAGTTGGGGGAAGACTTTCTCTGTACCCAAAAGCCTAAAACATTTAACGCAAGACAAATGGGTACGGTCAATTATATCCGGAGGTTACAAAATTCCCTTCTCTCTGCCCCCTTTACCTTCAAGAAAATCCCTTCCAGATGTTCCACCCAATCTGAGGGACCAAGCAATCATGGAAGTTTCAAAACTGTTAAAAAAAAGAGTAATCCAGGAAGTCCCGGCAGACCCTCCATGGATCCGGAACTTACTCAAGGTTCATTTTTGTACCAAATCTCAGCAGACTGAACAAGTCTGTTCAAAGAACAAAGTTTCAGATGGTCATGCTACAGTCCATTCTACCCTTTTTGGGTCAGGACAATTGGATGTGCTCCATAGATCTTCAAGATGCGTACTATCACATCAAAATGGACAGGCGTTCCAGAAGATTCCTTCACTTCCGGCTGGGAGCCAGTCATTACCAGTTCAGAGCTCTGCCCTTTCATCTCACCACAGCCCCCAGGGTGTTCACCAAGTGTATGGCAGTGGTCACAGCTCACCTGAGACGTCGAGGATTCCAGGTGTTTCCGTATCTAGACGACTGGCTCCTCACTGCTACTACCAGGCGTCAACTTCTCCAAGCCAGGGACTACACAATCACAATCTGCTCCCAGCTAGGCATCACAATAAACTTCAAAAAATCTGCCTTGTTGCCCTGTCAATCTATTACCTATATAGGAGCAAACTTAGACACAAGGAACATGTCCGTAAGGCTGCTGCCAGACTGGGTGTCTACAATTCGCCAGCAAGTTCAAATTCTAATGCAGAGCAAAAAGATCCAAGTCAGATTCATCGTTCAAACTCTGGGTTCCATGGCAACGGCAATTCTTCTAATCCCTCTGGCCCACTTTCACATGAGAATCCTTCAGTGGCTTCTGTTCACACAATGGTCTTTCTAACAGCTGCACATGTCTCAAATGATCATGATTACAGAAGCATGCAAAAAGCACCTTTCCTGGTGGATGGTCTCCCCACTAGTGTCTCAGGGCAGACCCTTCATTCAGCCCACTCCAGTGGCCACAGTGACCACAGATGCCTCCCTGATAGGGTGGGGGGGGGGCATTATCAGGGCAGGACAGTCCAAGGCACTTGGCAGCCTCACGAGTACCATCTGCATATAAACATCCTAGAAATGAGAGCCGTGCTCCTAGCATTGCAAGCTCTTCAGGACTCTCTTCCTTCTGGGACCATTGCAATTCAAATGGACAACATGTCAGTGGTGTGGTACATCAACAAGCAGGGCAGAACCAGGTCCTATCCCCTATGTCGAGAAGCACTCAGACTCTGGCAGTGGGCGATTTCCTACCAATGATTTCTGATTGCAACGCACATCCCTGGGAGGTCCAACGTCATAGCGTACAGGCTCAGCAGAGCTATTCTCATGCCTCATGAGTGGTCTCTGAATCAGGTAGTTGCGGATCTGATCTTCTGCAAATGGGGCAGCCTTGCTGCAATCTTTTTGCCACCCCCTTCAACAGCAAATGCAGCAACTACTTTTCCATTCTTCCGCTTCCCGGTCACTCTCCCAGAGACGCTCTAGTCCACGATTGGCCTCAGGGACTCCTTTATGCCTTCTCTCCATTTCTCCTGATACAGAAGCTCATACAGAAAGCTATATCATTGGGTTGCAAAATGATCCTCATTGCCCCCTACTGGCCTCGACAGATATGGTTTCCATTCCTGCATCATTACCTTCTCGAGCAGCCCTGGACTCTGGATCCCATTCCAGACCTGCTGATTCATCAATCAGGTGGGTTGCATCAATCCCTTTAAACACTCCAGCTCACAGCTCGGTTGCTCCAATTCCAACCCTAGCCAGGCTTCCCAGCATTTCCCCAGCCGTGCGTGACATTATTGTGTCCTCTCACAAGTCCACGACTAGAAAAACTTATGCTAGTAAATGGAAACGTTTTTCTTGTTGGGCAGAGGCTAGGAACATAGATCCCTTTTCAGCCCCAGTCATTGAAATTTTGGAGTTCCTAGCACAACTCTTTCATTCTGGGTCCGCTTCTGCTACAATCAGGGTTCAATTGGTGGCCATTTCTAACTTTCATGTTGGGTTGTCTAATTCAAACATTATGTCTCATAAGCTCTGTAAAGCCTTTCTAAGAGGGACTTCTCTCCTTAGACCTCCAGTGAGAGATCCCCCTTCTCCTTGGGACCTTAATTTGGTACTAACCTCTTTAATTATGCCCCCCTTTGAACCTGCAGCATCCTGCTCAGTTAAATTCCTATCTTGGAAAACACTCTTTCTGGTGGCTATTACATCAGCCAGATGTGTCTCTGAACTTCAGGCACTATGTGTTCGTCCTCCATACTTGGTTTTTCATAAGGATAGGGTTGTTCTGAGGACTAATCCATCTTTCCTTCCAAAAGTCTGCTCAGAAAATAATTTAAACCAATCTATAGACCTTCCTGTGTTTTTCCCTAACCACACCAACAAGGCAGAATACAAATTACACCATTCATAGACAATTGCATTTTTCCTTGCATAGGACCAAGGATACAAAGAAGTCAGACCAACTATTCCTTTCCTATGCTCTAGGCAAACAAGGTCTCCCAGTTTCCAAAGTGACCTTATCCAGGTGGTTGTTTCACATTATTACCTTAATTTATCAATTGTGAAACAAAGACTTGCCTATCAAACCGAAAGGTCATTCTACTAGGGCTTTGGCCACCTCTGTAGCCTTCTAATCTAGGTTGCCCATGGATTCTATTTGTGCAGCTGCCACGTGGGAAAATCCTCATACTTTTATTTCTCATTACAAACTAGATATGGTCTTCAGGAGCAGAGCTGACTTTGGTTCCATTGTTCTGAAGAGTCTGTTCCAATGAGCCACCCAGGATTGTAGGTGCTAGGGACGCTGTCCCAACCAGCAAGAACGAAGGTGAGATAAACAACTTAACATAAAGAAGTTATGTACCTACCAAAATGTTCCATGTTAGTTGTCTTCATCTAGCCTTCTTCTTGCGTCCCACCCTCCGTCCCTCTGTCCTATTGGATCGAGAGGAGTTTTGGTTTCACTGGCTGAGTATGCTATGGTTTGTTTCTTCTACTGACTTAGAGAGTATGATAGGTATGCTCAACCTGTACTTGGGCAGGTTGTTTCTCTGGTTGAGTCTGGGGTTAGCTATTACAAACGAGATCTGGGTAGCTAGCACTAGGCATCATGGGATAAGGGATAGCCTCGAGCCAGTAAGTAAACAGCTCTCGAGCTATATAAGATGGCCGAGTCAGAGCCGAGGATCGGCTCTGATCCCAACCAGCAAGAAGAAGGCGAGACGAAGACAACTAACATGGAACGTTATGGTAGGTACATAACTTCTTTTTATAAAACTTGCTTAGAACAGGTTAAGGAGGTGTCGATACATTGGTTAATCCAGTCAAAGACCTGAGTCCAAAGTGGGATGATAACAGGGAAGACCCAAAACTTATCCAAAGTTGCAGGAGAGGGTTTGCCACATCCTGAGCATTGTCTGACTGGCATTATTCCCTTAGAGAGAAATCCCAATAACCTTTATGTTTTAGGAGAATCAATTTCTCACACACATATGGGATATGTCTAAAGGATTTAATGCCACTTAAAAAGGTACATGAGGATCTTGGGGGTGAGTAATTCCAGGCTCCATGAGGCAGGCTTCTACTGAAAATATAACTTAATCCTTTCCTAGGGAAGAAAAAGCGCTGTATATCACTGAGTCTTTGTAATACCCTTCTGGGATCTATAGTTTCAAAGAATTGGGGGAATATGATGATGGAATCCTACAGAGGGGATAAGTGGGTAAATAAATATGTGTCTGAAAAGGTGATATACAGATCATGCAACATAGGCACAGAAATTTCCAAAATGAAGATCTAGGTAATTGCCACAAATGTTGTAAATTTTCAAATGAGTTAACTCATTACACCCTAGTGATGCCTCCAGACATTTCTGTAGTTACATCCTACTGACACCTCTGGGGGTCAAATATTGCTTCTCATATTTGCATTAATAATTCCCAATCTATGCTATATGCAAGATATTAGAAAATGTCATCTTAAAGCTTATACAGTGACAAACACAGCTGTATTGATCTGTAGTTTCAGTGTTTTTTTTTTCTCAACTTGTCAGCAATCAGCATTTCCAATGCTGACATTTCAGTAGGGAGCTGTAAGTGGTGCAGGTAGTACAGGTGTTCTGGAGGTAATCCTACCAGGCTGTGACCCAGAAGTGTTTGGTGCCTGTGCCACTAGTGGTGGCACTGTTGCAGCCACCAGTGGAGGCATGGTGGTGTGATGTACTGCGATTGGTCTAGCTCTTTGTGCTGGTTTGTAGTGATTCAGCAGGGGTAATTGCTCAAATACAATAAAAGTTTTTTTTTTTTTTTAATTAATAACTATTAGAAATGATAGGGATAAAGAGAGTGGGGAAGAGGTAAAAAAGAGAAAATATAACATTTCTGTAATATTAATATGTCCCAGTCAGTAAATATTCCACATACTTTTTTTAACAATTTCTACATACAGATATGACTGTCTGAGGTCATAAATTGTCATTACAGTAAAGGTATAATTTCCATGTTTCTCACAGTTATAAACATTGTACAGAAGGTGTGATTATTTCATATCTGGTGTATGAAGAACAGTTCATTAAATCTATATTGCAAGGGGTTACAGGCTGTTCTACAATATGATTACAGCTAAGTACTGAAGATTAGAGTCCTTGTCACTGAAATATACAATTAACTCAGCAGCTTAATAAAATCCACCAAAGCCAAGTTTAAGGGTAAAATAGCTACCCAAGTCAAAGGCAATCACAAGGCATTTTTAGTTATTTGTAATCTCAAAAGCACAATGCAGCAATTCACTGAGCTGATTGTGAATTATGTTACCTATAGTGAGGCTGGAGATATAACGAACTTACTGGCTGATAAATGTATCTCTAATTTTACCCCTCTCTCCCCTCTGTCTGACCCTTGAAATATACCTGAAACTGGCTCACCTTCCATTATCAACCAAGTCTAAAAGGTTCTACCAGAAACCAAAAAATACTGCATCAATGTGTCCTGGCAATAATCCTGGATGCATATTAAATAGCACGAAGCATGATTCAGCCACACCCCTAACTACACTGTTCAGTCTCAACCACACCCCTAACTACACTGTTCAGTCTCAGCCACACCCCTAACTACACTGTTCAGTCTCAGCCACACCCCTAACTACACTGTTCAGTCTCAGCCTCCATATAGACTTTGTATCAAGTGAATGAAGAACAGCAACAGTCATTCCCTAGCATAAGGGAGGACCTTCCACAGACCCAGGAAACTACAGACCCTTAAGTCTGACCAGCCTCATATGCAAAGTTATGGAAATCATGGAATTAATCAATCAGGACATAGAGAACCTCCAAATACTGGAACCATTTCAGTCTGGATTCATCAAGAGCAGGTGATGCTTACTCATCCTGGTGGATTTTTTTTGAAAAGGTCACCAAAGCAATGGATGAAGGCAAATGCTACGCACCACATACCTCAACCTGGCTAAAGCTTCTGACACAATTCCCACTCATGCATAGTAGAAAAGCTAAACTTGGAATAAATCCCTATGCCACCTAGTGGATTGCCAGCTGATTCACAGATAGGATTCAGATAATCAAAATAGGGGAACATAAGTTCAGAAAGAGACCAGTCACCAATGGAGTCCCCCTGGAGTTCTGTACTGGGAGCACTCCTGTTTGGCATCTACTTTTATGAAGTAAAAGCCAATGCCAAAAGGCTCTGATTAAGTTTGCAGATGACAAGCTAGCCATCGTGCAGGAAGGTCTGTCCCCAAAAAATAATTAGTACCAAAACCATGGACTGAAACTAAATGCAAAAAATGCATTATTGTATCCTTTGCAAAGTCATCTACCCCATGGAGCTACCACATTAACAATATGCACCTAAGAGTTGACCCAATTGTTCAGGATTTGGGAGCTTATGTGGACACTGACCTAATTTTTTGACAAACGTGTCAGTTGTTGTAAGAATGTCCTATATTTCCCAGCTTATAAACAAGTGGATTGTATCTAGATGTAGGGAGGTCATTGTCCTCCTTTGTGATTGAATATAATGCCTCCTTTAGCACACATCTGTCCATACACATGCAACAACTGGAATGCCCGCAGAGATATCTTACTAAAAGGATACAAGGCCTAAACAACATGTCATACATGGACTGAATCAAAGCCCTGTTACTGTACTCAGTATCCTACAGACTGCTAAGAGGTGACCTATGCCTGGCATACAAGGCATCCTCTGATCAATTATTGATGGATTTACTGCACATCAGCAAGTTAAATAACATAAAAAATACTCAGGTTAGGGATCTAAACCTCTTTTGCAACATCAACAGAATAGTCCCTGGAGGGACAGGTATATCCTGCAGAGGATAGTGCTGCTGTGAAACAGGTCCCCATCCACATAAAACAAAGTACATACCTGTCCATATTCAAGCTCAACTTGAACCTATGAATGGGAAACAGAAAATATACCCCAGGACTGCCCCCTGTACTATGAATGAACAGAAGTGAAAGCAAGATTCTTTTATTCCACAACAATGAGCACTTTCATCCAAATTACATGAACTTCAACAGAATTTTCTGATGAATTCCATGTAATTCGAAAGAAAGTGCTCATTGTTCTGGAATAAAAGAATATTGGTTTCACTTCTGCCTTCTTCTTTTGGATTCTTGGTTGGATTACTTTATTTTTTGTTACTTATGAATGGATAGAGGGAGCTCCTAAATGCTCTTTACCTCATATGGGTCCCCTCAAATTATCCATGGTATGATCCCAGTTATTCCCATGACAGGTAATATATAATTATCAACTGTGGGATGGGAAAGACCAACCTATAACCAAATGGGATAGGTTATTTCAAGCATAAATGGGAAACTGGATAAGCTTAAAATGGTCCACAAGGGAAGCTAGCCTAGCTTACCTATGAACCTAAGAATGTTATGTATTGTAAAATTAATATTACAACTTATTTTTCTATTGTCTGGAACTGAACTCACAGACATCTACCTTTAATAAATCGCAAACTACTGCAAAGATGTATGTGATAATTGTACAGTCCATCTTCTTCTTTCGGCTTTTCCTAGTTAGGGGTCGCCACAGCAGATCACCTGTCCGCTCATGACTGACAGTAGAGTTTTACAGTGTCAAGTTGCCAGCCCGGTGCCCAACCTTCCACGGAAGGCACACACATGCACACACTCATGCCTAGGGCCAATTTAGAGTATCCAATACACCTACAGCATGTCTTTGGGGTGTGGGAGGAAACCAGAGCACCCGGAGGAAACCCACACGACCACAGGGAGGACATGCAGACTCTGCACAGAAGGCACCCCAGCCAAAGAAATGGAGAACCTCTTGCTGTGAGGTGACAACGCTAACCACTGCAGCGCCGTGGCTGCCTCAATTGTACAGTCCATACAACCTGCAAATATAGTGTATGCTTATCCATGTAATTGTCTGACAAACACTTATGGACTGATGTCCAGATACTCAATAACCTATCTGTCAAATCAATCCTATTATGAAATGAAAATTAGTCATACCAGAAACCATACTTAGCATGTGCCTCTGTGAGGTGTCACAGTCTCTCCTGTCACATGTTGTCATGTTGTGTATTGCATGGATATGGGCCCATATACTTACACAAATTAGTTATGTTGGTGGACCTATAATATTCCTCTCAGCAGCTAAAAAGGTCCTGTTCCCACTTTCTTCTGTCACTGTAATGGTAGTAGTACTATTTCCTTATTGGTTATAGCCATGGCTAAGATTTTCCAAGCCTCAGCCTTGTACTGAGACCCAGTTCAGTCACCCTGCAGAATCCTCAGAGTTTAATGTTTAACAAGGAGGTTTCTTAGTGTCCTCTTGACACCACATCTATACTCTTAATGGCACACTACCCTCAGCATCACCTGCCCTGTCTTTCCTTTAAAGATTTTAGGAACAATGGCAGGAAACTGGTGCCCAAATCAGGTCTTGTGTGCACCAGGTTTTGCATAATGACAGACAGTGTGTAAAACAACATTTATTTATTTATTTTATTTATTTGCAGTTCGTTAACCGGGAAAGTTCATTGGGCCAAAACGAGCCCCTTTTCAATGGAGGCCTGGGGGAGAAAAGCTCCATGTACATACATTATTAACAAAAACAGAGAATTAATACAGGATTAAAATAAAATAATTACAAAAGCAAAATTGACAGAAAATAAAAAGCATTTTGCACATTTGTGCAAGACAAGGCACAGAAATGGGACAAAATTAACTGTATGTATTATTTCTTCAGTATCCTGTTTAGGTGAGAAACCCAGTAGTAACAGTAGGCCACGTGTGCTGATCACTATATTTACATGCTCCACAGGGACTCCAGCTCATGCCAGGTACTGTTGATACCTCATTTACATTTCAAATGATATTATCCCGCCTCTGAGCTGCTCTCAGAGATGGTTTATAGCATTCATATCATTGAGAGTGTAACACAAATATGAAATCATCTGCATGATATGGTGTTTCCTCCGTGGTGACCTTATGTACATTTTGTTTCAGTATTACCAGATGCTTTGGTGTTACATAAAAAAAAAGTCATAAAGTGTCAGTGATAGCATCTCAGAATCAAATCCATGACTAAATGGAACATGAACTTCTGAACGCTGTGTATGAGCTATTAACACCTCATGGGAACTGACATTCCAAGTGTGTAATGTGAGGACTACGAATGCTTACATGATTGGAAATATACTTATTTCTGACCAACATGTAGCTGTTGCAGTATACATTGTTCCTTTAGTGGAGTAGTAATTTGGACCACAGAAAGTTTTATGCGGAACACCTTCTCATCGCATTAATTATTTTAATATCTTCAGAGTTAACTGATGTGTGCTGAAGCCTAGCTATGCTGCACAGCTGATAGCAAACTCTTTGTGCAAATATTTTTTGGGTTATTTTTTTTACCAAAGGACGATAATTTCCATTTCTCCTCAGCCATTCTTGACCACTAACAGTGCAATGTACAAACTTTTACACAAACAAAAAGAATAAGTTGCTGTCCGCGTGTGATGTGCTCTTGCTTTAACTGATAGCATTATTGTTTTATGGGAGGAGAATTTGCAAGGAAAGGGCCATATAGAGTGTGCAGGAGGGAATGTTTTCTGCAGCATATTCCAGGACAATTTACACTTGGTCAGGATATAGATATGACACTGAAGTAGTCTTCACACATGTTCTGAAAGCTGCACTGTTGTGTTCTTCATATTGAACTAAATTACCACCTTTCTAGTTATATTTTCTCATGTTATGGACCATGTACACAGAAGTGTATTATTACTATAATTAGTGATGTAAGCATTTCAGGTGGCATATAGGTGACATTATCAGGCTTAGCACCCACAGTACCCAATTATATTGACCAATTACCGTTATAAATTGCATACATAGCTTTCATTAAAATAAAAAAGGATTACATATTTTATGTGACATAAAAGTGAAACATCCCTATTATTGATTCAAACCCTGCACCTATTGTGCTCTCATTCATTACATACTTCATTAACATGTGTTACTATTCAGGCAGTTATGACACAACTGTAATTTTCTGCATTTAGTAATGTCCAAAAATGCTAAGTAGAGTCCACTATCACCAGTCTTATATGCACAGCTGATGGCTAAGTCTTTACACATATGACTTTTTGCATTTGATGGGAACTGCCATTTAGTAAACTGCATTGCTGACTGGCACCAATGCTCAATGCAAACCGTTGCACAAAGGATGAGGCCAAAAAATAAAAAAAAAAACAAGAGAAAAGCTTTTTCATAAATCAGTGTATTGCTAGCTTAGCTTTGTTGATTTCTACAATTAAAATGTTTACAGTAATGATTCCCACTTTCATGTAGACTGCACATTCACATGATATGAAGATTTGAATACTGCACCTGTGGCATTATATGAAGACATTCACACAATGAACATGTTGCACCACCTGAACGTGCAAATAACAAAGAAGAAAGTCAAACACATGTTCGGTGCATTGTAATTCTAAAATCTGCATTTATTTTTCACTACATCTATGCTATCACCTATTAGAGTGCAATTGTGTGCCTATGATCATTAGAAATTTGAGGATGATAAAGGGTGTGAAGTTAGAAAGAACTGTCTGCAAAGCAAGAGTTACTGATAATAGTCTTTGATGCATTACTTCATTGCATTACCTTTATACAAGGAACGTCTTTGAGGATGACATATCATCAATTGTTTTCATAGTACATATATATGCTGCATATTTCAGCCCCGCTTTTAGCAATATTCATTCCGTGTGTGAGATGTGTACACAGGCACCTCTCACATTATTAGAAAATGTTGACAAAAATGTTTTTTCAAGGTTCAGTCGAAAATAAGTAAATATATCACAAACATTCTTTGCAAGCCTTTTTTTTCCAATACACCCTCTCAAAAGTACAATTCTTATTAGCAGGGATCCTGAATGCAGCTGTGACTGACTAGTACTGCAAATGAGGCACACTTGCAATGCATCAGCTAGCCAAAACTCTTAATCCCTACTCATTTACTGCTCAGGTGAGCACACTTCATCAGGTAAGAACCAATACCATGTTTATCTCTGCAGCACTTTGGCCAAATTTTTTGATTCGGAAATTATAATGAATTGTGAGCTAATAAACATATTTCACGTGCCCAGAGGCATTATAAGCAGGATGTGGGTTTATGGAATTTCATTTGTACTCTCGAATACTGACTTGGTTTTCCAAGTGCTTCCAAATGAATTACTGACAACAGTTTTGATTTGAAATGCACACAGTGTTTGAAATCTTTCAAGGTATGTATTCTTCCATACAGCTGCCTGTAACTCTTAGTATCTGATAAGTATTTGCATTTAGTGTTGTGTACCTGCATTGTTTTTGAATAAGTTCTGTTCAAGTCATCTGAAATGTATTTAATGGGAGTAGGGCAATATACACAATCATGTGTTAAGAGTTTTCTAGTATTATTGTAACATCCGTAAAAGTTTAGATTGTCTTATGGCTTGAATGACTTCAGTAGGTTTAAAGATTCATAGGCATATACTAGTTTAATAGCTCCAGGGCTTTTCTAAGCTTAACTGTGCATCTCAACTCAATTGTGTCCCCATGTAACATGGGCATCTACTTGGAGAGTTATGTTAGTAGTTTGCTAAAGGTTTAGGTTGGGAGGTTATGTTAGAGATTATTTCAGTTGGCCTCTAACTATCAGAGATACGGGGGCCAGTCAAGAAGTACATTTTTTATTTCCCTTCAATGGTCAAGGTTATGTTTGAATAGATTTCCGAAATTACTGTACTCTGAGCAACAGCTTAATTTCAGTTCTCCCAGTGTAAAAACTGAAATGCAGAAAAAAGCGACAATGAATTTGTCTTTTTGGGTAAATTTCAGTTAGTTATATGTGCATTGCCTAGATGCCAGCAAAGAAGAAATTTAAAGAATCTGAAAGAAAATCAACCGTAAAGATGAGGAGAAGGCATGACTTCCAGTAATCTAGAAGAAAAAAAGTGCTTAGAGCTGATTAAAATAAATGAAATGCTGAAGATCTATATCAACTCAAATAAACAAATGGAAAAATGGAAGAAGATTTAATAAGAAATTCAGATGAGATGATAAAACTGCAAAAATTAGAGGTCAAAATGAAGAAAAGGCTGTCTGAGTATGAGGACAGACCATGCAGAGAAAACCTGAGATTTTTTGCTGTACCAGAGAAACTGGAAGGAACAGACTGTATTAATTATATGAAACACAGATAAGCAAATGGACTGGTATTCCACAACAGGAGTTGTTAATTGAAAGGGCACATTGTGTGCATGACCCAAACCTGGCCATGAGAAAGCAGCAAAGAACTCTAATAGTAAAGATGCAATCTTAATGGCAGAAAGAGTTGATTCAGACAAAACTGTGGAAAAGGGGAAAAGTACTAAAAGCTGGAGACAGTAGAGTGTTTGTAGAAAATAATTACTGCACACTAGGCAGAAGAGGAGTAAATGTATTCCAGCAATCAGGGAATGCCAAGAAGTAGGTGTGAGATTCAAGCTGCTGTATCCAACTGTCTTCAGAATATTTTTTTCTGGAGGGTCAAAATCATTTTTTGATGCAGAATACACTAAGGTGGAAACACAAAAGTTTGTCCAATAAAAAGTGAGCTATCAAACAAAGGGGGATTCTGATTCATATTCCTCTGAAAATAAAGCTCATAGATAGACTATGTCAGTGAAACATTTTCCAATGTTTCCAATTAAAATGTATGAGAGACAGGAAAAAGCACAGGAGTTACAAAGGAAATCCAGGAGTACATTGGAAATGAACTAGAAACTAAAGTTGGGAGATGGAGATCAAAAGGAAGAAAACCAGCAACTCAGAAATTAATGAATAAATGTGTGATTACAAAGCATCAATCACATTTGTGACATATGGTGTAAAAAAATCTGGAAATATTGGACTTTTTTGACTTTGTTAAATGTCTATTGGACTCCAAACCATATGTCGTACTTCACGTAATTACTGTTTGGAAGAACATTAAGGAGAGGAAAAGAGGACAGAAGGAGGTAACTGTAAGTAAAACCATTTTTGTTTTTAACAGTATTTTTGTAAAACATGGTGTATACTGCATGTTATATGGTTAAACTGTTTCTGTGATTTTTATGTGTAATGGGGATACTAAAGTAAACAGGTGCTCTTTTTTTCTTCTTTCTTCTTGTTCAATTTTAAGAAATTTAGGCACCACAGTTTAAAAAGAGAAGAAAGCCTGCACAAAAGAGCATTATATAAGTAAAAGTGGCATGCTTTTTCTTACTTTTGCATAGGGCAATGACTGGACTAAGACCCTTGGTTTGATCTAACAACAAGGAGAAGCAACTGAATAAAAGAACATTGAATGTAATGAAATGTTTCCTTTTAGCAAATAAATGTTCACAATGCAACATAAGAAGCGTGTAGATATAGGCAACTTCACATCTGATTCTCATGTCTCTGGAGAGATAAGCTAATAAATGTAACAAAAACTGATTACTTTGTTATTTCAATGGCTAAAAGATAATATTTTCTGAAAGTATTCAAGGTGTTTTCTACATCCGGGAGAGGAATAAAGATAAGACAAAAACAGCACTTTATGTAAGTAGAAGCACATGCTGCATTATATATATTAGCATGGATAATCTTCAATATAGGTCAGTTCAAGTCTGTTAATGTAGCTGTCAATCTGTGACAATCGTTCCTATTAGGAGGGTTAAATTTCATTATTTGAAGTTATACATAGTGTTGTGCATTTGTATTGTTAAGTTCTGGAGGTGATCTAAAGGGTGTTTTTTTTTTTGAGGAATTTCATTAAAACAAAAAGTCTTGTAAGCTGTGACAAAGGTTCAAATGGATATGAGATGAAACAATTGTATAAAAGATCAACCTACCAAACATTAGTGTATGCATGTAACACAAAAGCTGAGACTAGACATAAAAAGAGCTGTTATACATAATAGGTGGGAATAATAAATTCTTATTATAATGGCAACACATACCATATTATATTTTAAAGTGATTGGTCACACAGCTATATACTAAAAAGAAAGAGTAAGTAGTGAAGTATAATAAAAATGCAGAGTGCAAATAGTTATGCTATAGAAGACACATATGAAAAAATGAGCATGTGAATTTAATAAAGAAATGATTTAATGGTGGTTATTCAGCAGATTATATTAATTGCTAAAGGAGTTCTAATAGTGATAGAAGAGGAAAAAAGATAATAATGGTAGATTGGTGGTATTAAGGGGCTACTGGCAAAGGAGGAGGATTACACCAGGATGCATTTATAGTCCACCTTAAACTGTTGTAATTGAGCTTAAGAAAATTCTGGGAGAAATAATCAGCTTTTGGCAGGGAATATTACTTACAGGTGGGGAATGGAATTTGATTTGCAACAGTGAGGATTTATCGAGGGCCTAGAAGGGAAAATATAAAAAAAGAGAGTAGATTTTTGAAGAAGTATATAAAATATTTTGGTATGGAAGATGTGAATTCAGTAGAAGGAGGTAGGACAGAATTTACATATTATTCCCCAAGGTACAAAAACTGGGCTCGGCTAGACAGAAATTATATTTGACAGGAACATGTGCATTTAACTGAAAGTTTGGATATGCATCCAATAACTATTTCAAACCATGCACCAATAGTAACTAAAATAGAAATGCAGGCTAATGAAATAAAAATGAGGCACTGGCACTTCCCCTCCTAACTGTTAAACAGAGAAGAATTTAAGGAATGGGTAGTGAAAATTATTCTGAAGTTCTTAGGGAAGATAGAAATTACTTCAGAAAAATATAGGTAAGAAATAGCACAAAATGAAGGTGGAGTTTAAAAAAGGGGTAGAAAGAGAAGAAAAAGATATATAGTTTAGAAGTAACAAGAATTATTTAGAGGGGCTGACAAAGGTTAAAGTACTGCAGAATAGGAGGAAACTCACAAAACAAGAACAGTGCTAAAGAAAAAAATAAGGGACTACTTCAAAAATATGCATGAGTTTAGAAAGATGGTTGTTAAACAACTGCTTTTGATAATAATGCCAGAGCACAAAAGCTTTTAGCGCAATGGCTCAGGCAACAGAAAGTTGAAAATATTGTTGTCAAGCTTAGGGAGCCTTTAACAAGGAAAATAACCAGAGACCTTTAAGGTTTCAGACAGAGCAGTAGAAAGCCTTGTGGCTCTCTTTAGCCTGAGGGGCTATCTTGATCTAGTAACTGGCCTAGTATTTAATTAATCCTTTTAATTTCCTGTTAATTTATTTAGTGAGTCTTGTGACTAAGAGAGTCGGTCTTTCTGATTTTGGCCATGACTTTTTCCCTTTTGTTATATAATCTGTTAGTTAGATTTCCACCAGTGTGGTTTTGTTTTTGAGGTTTGTTTTTCAATTACGTCTGGTAGGCACAGCCTCTATGCAGCCATTTACATGGTTGTACAGGGTTTCTGCCAAGAATTCCATATAAGTTGCTGTAAACTTGGGATTCAGAGGGGCATTGAATTTTGACTAACTGTCACTTATTAAGTTGTAGTTTGCTTTAAAATAGAGACTGTTACAGGTTTTACTGGATTTTCCCTGTTGAATTCTGTTTTGCTGTGTTTTGGTTTCATTAATCACTGCTTCTCTGCTTATGATCTTTCTTCTGCTTAAAAGTTGTGTGTTCTTGTATCTGCTTTTATTTGTTGTGTTCTGTAGCTTATAAGTTTTTTTATTGGGGGAGGGAAATGCATATAGGATGTTAAAGTGCTTGCACTATTGCTCAGACAGTTGTTTCTATGATGCTCATCACTGGCTGCATACTGATATGGGTTGCTTCATAAGTATAGCAGCCTCTACTCCCCACCCCTGGTGTGTTAAGTAGTTTTTTGTATATATTTTTCCTTTCATCTCAATAGCGATATGGCCTCAAAAGATGGAGTCATCCTTAAGGCAGCCTCCTTTTTCAGATGCCGAGAATAAGGACATGATACAGGCCCTTTGTCTCCATGGTGGACAACTCTTTGATATATATTCTGCTGACAAGCCCTTCCATGACTGTGTCTGGTGTTAGCTGGTCACTGACATCTATGTTGTTGGTAGGTAGGGCCAGGGTATATTATATGGTCTGACATATGGCCACTGACATGATTAAAAAAGGCTACTGACAAATTAAAGACTGTGGCATGGGAGCAAAGAGCTCCTGGTGGTGGGCCTTCTACTGAACCACCACTCTCTGAGATGGAGGAGTTCTTTTCAACTATTAGGTATGTGAGCTGCTCAGAAGACTTTCACAATGCAGTGCTGGATGTTGGGACAGAGGTGGAATAGACCCAGAGTAGTTACACTACTGATGTCTGAGGTATGCCATTCACATATTTCTTATATCCACCTTTGCAACTGATAGTAGCATGTCTTCTTATAATACCTCTGTCAGCTACTGTGCCTAGGTACATCTGGCACTAAGGTACAATGACCATTTGTATACGGTATGGGCATACTTTATATTAGTTATATGTAATTCTGAGATTATAGCATTTGCATGTGTGAGTGTGTTCTTTTAACCTAGGTATTATATTATTTATGTTTAGTTTTCTTTCATTTTGTTTTTTGTCTGTATATTCACAGGTCAAGCATTGTCTAGCACCAACACTCTGGACAACCCTCCATCTGATTTTGGAGGAACATTATCCTCTGATGAAAATAGTGGAGCTGAACAGGTACTGTCTGAGGTTGCAAGTGGTATCTCAGATATGGAGACTGTGGTTAGCACATACCCTCTCCACTGTATGGTCATTGTGCCTATATATATCCATGGCACTAGTAGCAGGAATGTCCAGTTAGAACTTATCTGATTAAAAGTTGCTGGAACAGGGTTCAGTTTTGAGCTTTTTTACTCATTAATTTGTTTCGATCAGTTTGTGCTTGTTTGCTACACAGCACCGTGTTCGTGCATTGTCCACTGCCATGCAGCGGTGGACACCATTGGTGGTTATAGACGCAAACACTTTTATCTGCAAATTTTCCCTTAATACTCTGCTGGTGCTCCATCACTGAATTCTCATGATTGCCCCACACTGACTGGTGATACATTCAGTGAAGCTCCTGAGGTACCAACACAGATCATACCCACTAGCCTTTCATATTTATTGTCCACTTCTCCTGCCCTCTACTTTACCTGGTCCTTCCTTCCTCCCTCTCCCTGTTTCTGACCACATGAACTTACCTAGCATTATGGATGGACAATTTCCCACAGTTTCTCCAGCCAGCTTGGTTGACATAGGCATCCTGAGGCAATGTAGCAATTCCCTCATGTACACTGATAATCCACTTGTCCTAGTCCACACAAATTCATTATATGAGAGATGCATCTGTATCAAGAACCTAGAAACCAGGCTCTCTCATGCACCAGTCAGTTCACCTGATACTAAGCAGGTAGACAGCAAGCATACCTCACCTCCTGTACCTACCAAACCAACAACACATAAACGTACATATGCGGAGGTCCTTACAAGAAGCTTACGTAAACATCAGATACCTCCCAGACACAAACATAAGCATGTTTCACATAATACATCCTCTGCAGAACATAGTTCACATAATATATCACACACCAGTGTCTCACCACTTAAACCCCTAAAGCATAACACAAAAACAAACATCTTAGTCATAGGTGATTCAATTGTGAGACACACAGATGTCCCTCTCACCAGGTTGAATAACGAAAAGGTCATGGTCAGCTGTCTATCAGGTGCCAGGATCCACCACATCACACATGTACTCAAGTCTCTCAACAACAGGCAATATTATGATTCCATCATAGTCTGTGTTGATGTGAATGACTTTAGACGTACCTCTCTGGACTATATGAAGAGAGACATGACTGAGGTCTCTGATTATGTGTTTCAGGCAGGTATGTCGCTATCCTTAAGCAGCATTTTACCTTCACTTAGGATGATACCTCAATGCAAACAAAAATGATTGATTTCACCAAGTGGCTTAGTTTCTGGTGCTCTTTAAAGGGGATACAGTATCTGTCAGCCTGGGATGACATGGTCAACAGACCTCAATGCTTTGCCAGAGATGGTCTTCATCTGTCACCCCTGGGATTTCTATTACTGGTTAAGACTCTTGCCTTCTCCATAGTGCTTTTTTAGGCAATGCCACAAGAACAAAATCCCCAATGTAAAAATGCCCTCTAAAAAACAACCTCAAGGTTATTCTGCTAAATGCTAGGAGTCTAAACCAGAAACTGTACACACTGGAAGCAGTCTTCCTCACCCTAGAAGAGGCTGACATTTGTGCAGTCACTGAGACCTGGTTTAAGGCTGCAGAGAGCACCCCAGCTCTACCAGGCTAAATTTCCTTCCACACATTCAGACCACAAACTGAAGGCATGAGAACTAAAGGAGGTCATGTATCAATATTCATTAAAGCTAAATACACCTCTAGATTGGTTAAACAGCACGATTCCTTTGAATCACTTTAGGTGCAATTGACTGTAGGTAAGACCCCTCTATAGGTCAATGCCAGATATAGGACACCCTCCATGAATCAGGACATCCACTCAGCTTACTTGGATCTACTTGAGTCAATCAAGATACAACCCAATACCTTGGTTTTGGGTGACTTTAATTACCCATCCATAGACTGAGTAAATTATACACATTCTAAATCACTTGCCCAAAGGTTCCTGGACTTCATTAACTCCAATACCCTGGACCAGCTGGTTGACACACCCACATCCTGGACCTGGTGCTTACCAACATGGGGGACAACTGCACCACCCCAGTTTGTGGCCATCCTTGGTGAGATCTGACCAGAAATAAATCTTGCTAGAAGTAACTATAACACAAGACCCCCCCCCCTTAGCAACAACTAGACTAAAAAAAACTTCTCCTAGGCCAATTACAATCTATTATGTGATGGCATAAATAGCTTCATAGCCCCTCCCCTCACTTGATGGAACAGACACCTATGCTGAGGTCTACCCAGTGCTTTGTACAAGCACCTGTATAATTGTATTTACTCTGCCGTACCTGATAGAACAAACCAAGATCTTCAAGGAAAAACAAACCTGCCCTGTGGACAACTGCCATTAAAAGGCTATGCAACAGAGGAGAAAGAAATTGCTGTCTAAGAGTAGAAAGAAATGGTCTCAAAACTGGAAACACTCCCTCTTCATCTTAAACAAGCAAATAAGACTCCTAGTCATACCTCTCAACCTGGAAACATCAAAAATCTGGACAAGGCCCATGAAAAATAGGTACAAATCTGTACGCTGATTAACATCTAATTTACATACATAAGTACGTAACCCCACCCACTCCAATGGAATTGTGGGATACCAATTTTCAAACACAAACTGAAGAACAGACAACCAAAATGTGGCACCAGAGTCCCCCTGCAGCCACTCCAATGTCCCATTACCTGGCTATTTCGCCCCATTTACCATAAACACTAATGTGTGCATATTGCTTTACTTCTACAATGATTATTTGGATTTTATTTTTACATTTTGCAGAACATCAATGCACAAACACTAACAGACATCTGATAAAGCAATACTGTCTCACTATGAAAATAGACTTGGCATACAACTTTTCTGCCCTTGAAACTCACATTCATTGAAACAGCATTGAAATCCGCACCACATCCAAAGAAAATGCATCTGGCCAGTGGTGGATAAAGATTACCTTTGGGCTGTTTTCAAATCATTGGCCCCCTTGCACACAAAACAAGAAACATACATGTATTCTTTTCTTTGATACACCTTCCTGACTTTATTAAGCTATATGCCTTGTATAATACTGAACACTTGTTAGACAAAGCACATTTTAAATTTATTGTTTGAATGAACATTTTTCCAGTAGGCTGTACTGTAGGTAATGAAAGAAAATGCATGAACCAATAATTACAAAACTGCCCGATTCAGAACATTTCAGATCACACAAGCAATCTGGTCACACTAGTCACAAAATGATGCAAAGATGCATCTTTTTGGCTTCATGTTATGACTGACCCTTGTAACTCATGGCTACTCAATCAGGGGCTTCTTTTTTTAGACAAATCCCCATACAGCATCTACAATCCACACAGCTTGCTAGGAGACCAACTAGATTTATTTATTTACTGATTACTCTCTTAATTCAATTCAGGGAATTACTGGGTAGAAAGCAACAGAATAAATCCCATAAGAGGATGCCAACCCATGATGGGATATGAACACACATGCACACACACACACACACACACACACACACACACACACACACACACACACACACACACACACACAAAACCTTACTTGTATGCAGCACAACATCTAGGGGCAATATAGAGTAATGCCAGTTCATTCATGTATTTGTAATATGGAAGCAAATCAGAACCCCCAGTGAAAACGTGCACAGGCATGGGTGAGCTATGCAAGTTCTTCATGGAAGGCATCACAAATGAGAACTGACAAAGAACTTGGAGGAGTGAATTAGCAACAATTGTGCAAGCTTGTCACCAGTGTCACACAATGGTTAAAGAAACTAAATCCTGACTATTACCTGCATGCAAATGATGCTTCAGACTACAAAGTTCTAGAAGCATTTGGTAATGTTGGATCCATTTTTGTGCTGTATTGTCACAGCACCCAGACATTTAATAAGGAAACTACTGCTGCAATTCTGGATAAGCAAGCAAATGTATGACACACTGCTCATGTCATGTGATGCATTACAGACATCTTTATTAGAAGCAGTTATCAAAGCCTACTGCTAAAACTCATATGACCTCCTTTGGTAAAAACAACTGACTAGGCAAAAAAAAAAAATCATGGAATTTTGTTGCCGAGGTGATTGCCATCCACTCATTTAAAATGCGCATCATCAGCTCTGCTTATTCAGAAATACATTTTTTCAGACATGGAAGTCTTCCTGCCAGTCACGTAGATTTGTTTTATGACAATATTGATTTCATTACAGTACGATGAATGGCAGAAATAAATGGAAGTGAGAGTGATGCTGCTACGAATCAAGAAGCCGCTCATGAATTTTGGCAAATTACTTTAAAGACTGAGAGCGAATAAATGATAAAATAAATGGATTCAATTGCATCTGATGGGGTGAACTGCTTTCACTCATATTATTCTACTTCTACAGGGATTGGTACTATATTTTTCTTTGACAGGATATTAGTAACAGATTGAACATTTGTGCATTTATTGTCTTTACTGAACACAAATACAATCTTGCAATCTTTTTATAACTGAGTCTTCCTAAAATGATACAGACTGATATTCTTTATGTTCCAGACTGACTCTTGTTTTAAAGGCAATCAGTTCTAGTCATACTCTGTCAACCCAAACAAAATATGTGTTCCCTACATCATACACACAAAGACACCGTTTGTTGTTTCCTTACCAGCAAAGTAAAAGTCCGTTTACGGCGGCAGCAGCAAAAATGTCCAAAACCAGCCCATTCTTCTCGGCAAAGCTTTCCGTTCTTGGCAGCAAGCAAAGCAGTTTAGTTCTTCTTGGTGCAACCAAAGTAGTTTATTAAAGCCAGCCTGTAATTCAAAAGTAAAGACAGCCTGTAATTCCCGCTCGCAGCCAGCCAGCTGGAAATGATGACTTGAGCTCCTTGAGCTCAATTCCGACTGGCTGGTAGCGCTGATGGAGCTGATGTCATCGCGCATGTGATGACGTCATCTCCGACAGCGCAGAAAATTCAAAACATTAAAAAAAAAAGCAAAAAAAAAACCGGAAATGAAGAGGTGTCACTCGGGAATCGTGGCACCCCTTCATTTGGACCCCAAAACTCGGTAAAAACTGAGTAATTCGATATGGTTGGGAGGTATGCTCCTAGTGAAGTCCTCCACAGCTAACTATGAATCCAGATTAGCTTCCCTAACTAAGGATAACCACAAGGCATTCTTTAGTTACATCCGTAACCTCAAATTTAAGGCCTAGTTTTGTGCTGAACTCATAGTTAATGGTGCTACATATATAGAACTGTGATATAGCAAACCTTCTGGCTGACAAGTTCAGTGAAAACTTCACTCCCCTGTCCCCACCACATATACCTCAAAGCATCCCTAACACCTATTCCCCACCTAGTGTCTCCGAGGACTAGGTCTTAAATGCTCTCTCCAAGGCCAAAAACACAGCATTTATGGAACCAGACAACATCCTGGGCTGTGTTCTACATGGGTTAAAACAGGAATTAACATCACCATTGAACACACTTTTCTATCACAGCCTAAGCATTGGCTTTGTCGCAGCAGAATGTAAAGCAGCTGCTGTCATAGGGGGTGTATCCAAAGACCCTGGGAACTATAGACCCATTAGACTGACCAGCCTTATCTACAAGGCCATGGAACGAATCATCATGGACCTTATTAACAAAGATATAGGGAATCTCCAAATGCAAGACACCACCCAGTTTGTCTTTTTCAAGGGGAGATCATACCAGTTTAACTTGATGGGCTTCTTTGAGACAGTCACCAAAGTCCTAGATGAGGGCAAATCTGTGCATATGGCCTACCTAGACTTAGCCAAGATCTTTGACACCATACCCCACTCAGGCATCATTGATAAACTCACCCAGCTGGGTAACAACCCATATTTTGTCATGTGGGTTGCAAATTGGCTCAGTGATAGACTTCATATGGTCAAAATAGGGGACTTCACCTCCTCCAGCAGACCCGTAACCAGTGGTGTTCCACAGGGATCAGTTCTGGGAATCCTACTGTTTGGAATCTACTTCTCTGAAGTACAGGCTAAAACTAAAGGACTGTGGCTGACAAAGTTTGCAGATGACTGCAAAGTGGGAACAATTACTGAAACATTTAGCAAAGTCACCATCCCGCAAGAAGGTCTTACACAGACTAATGACTGGTGCCAATGTCATGGTCTTAAACTTAATGCAAAAAAATGCATTATCATTCCCTTTGGCAAATGTGAAATTCCTGCAAACATCAATAGCAATACCCTAAGCACACAGTCAAGTGGTGACGGATGTGAGCATACAGGTTGACAGCAGCCTTAATTTCAATCACCATGTCTCCACAGTGATAAGAAGGGCATTTTATATTGCTTATCTCATAAGTAAGAGCATTGCTTCCAGATAAAAAAGCAGGTTATAACCCCCCTGCACTCTTCCTTCAACAGGCCAATAATAAGAGTACAACACAGAACCATGTGATGTGGGCACGTTGATGGGAGCGTCTCTGATCAGGGTAGTGTGGTTACCCCAGATGCAGACTTGGCAGAATCTGTCCATAGCCATTGTATGGGTAATTTACAACACAGGGGTTTCAGTAGAGATATTTAGATATGGCATGCTTACTGCCCTCCCCCTGAGGTTTGTGTGCCAGTAGCTGCTATCCAGCATATGTGCAATGCCATCCTTGAGATACAGACAAGTTCTACCAGGGATTCAGAAGAGATTGTCAGACTACTGCATGTCATGCATTGTGAAGTATAAGATTGCATGAATCATGTGTGCGACTCCTTGAACAGGATGAATGACATACTGCACTGTGCAGTGGTTGTTCTGGATTGCCTTTTGGGAGCTACATCCATAAAACTACATTAGCAAAGGTATTTGCTGACACAAAGCCTCAAATGCTTCCATTCCTGCTTGCACTATTCCCTCATGTCTATCCTTTCTTAACATATCAAATGTTTGTTAAGGATTCCTAGTGCTGTGGTGCAAAAGGGGAAAGTGCTTACCATGCCGTAGATGATGTGGTTCATTTATTGGTTTGGGCTGCAGATCAGCTGGAGACTGGAAGTGAACAGCTGGCACAAACACCGCAAAGGAAGGGAGACAGCTGCACCTACTCCATTGCTGACCCTAGATAAAAAAGTTAGGTACTGCAGGGCCCAGCTGGTATTGGGCTGTGGTGACTGTATGATGACAGACTGAGGCACTGCAGGGCCTAGCTGGTATTGGGCTGTGGTGACTGTATGATGACACAGTAAGGTACTGCAGGGCCCAGCTAGTGTTGGGCTGTGGGGACTGTATGATGAATAAGTGAGACACTGCAGGGTCCAGCTGGTATTGTACTGTGGTGACTGTATGATGACAAAGTGTGGTCATGCAGGGCCCAGTTGGTATTGGCTGTGGTGACTCTGATGACAAAGTGAGGTAGTGCAGGGTCCAGCTGGTATTGGCTGTGGTGGCTGTATGATGACAAAGTGAGGTTATGCCGGGGCCAGCTGGTTTTGGGCTGTGGTGACTCTTTGATGCCAAAGTGAGGTAATGCAGACCCCAGCTGGTACAGGTCTATGGTGAATGTATGATGACAAAGTGAGGTCATGCAGGGCCCAGTTGGTACTGGGCTGTGCTGACTGTATGATGCCAAAGTGAGGTAGTACAGGGCCCAGCATGTTCTGGGCTGTAGTGACTGTATTATGAATAAGTGAGGCACTGCAGGTTCCAGCTGATATTGGGCTGTGGTGATTATATGATGCCAAAGTGAGGTAGTGTAGGGCCCAGCTGGTACTGGGCTGTGGTGACTGTATGATCCCAAAGTGAGGTAGTAAAAGGCCCAGCTGGTTCTGAGCTGTGGTGACTGTATGATGTCAAAGTGAGGTAGTACAGCGCCCAGCTGGTTCTGGGCTGTGGTGACTGTATGATGCCAAAGTGAGGAAGTACAGGGCCCAGCTGGTTCTGGGCTGTGGTAACTGTATGATGCCAAAGTGAGGTAGTACAGGGCCCAGCTGGTTCTGGGCTGTGGTGACTGTATACTGTATGTAAGTCAGGAAACTCAGCATGTAAAGACGTACTGCTCAGTTAAGGGTTAGCCACTGGCTGCCGTGTGTTGGGGTTTAGGTTAGGGAATAAGGAGTGACATCTTTTGCCAGCAGAGAACCAAGTCCACTCAGTCACCTCTGACCCTCTCCCAGGAGAATGAATGCCCTGGGCATTACCCTTCATTACAGTAATCCATCAGGATGGGTCAAAGGAGAAAAAATGTTGCTATGGACTGCAGCTCTAGAGGCATTATAAGAATGTCTTAATTCGCAGCACAGATTGCATTAAACAGTGTTTCCATATGGACCTATTATTAAATGTCCAAAATCTACACAATTGTTTCATTTATTCAAGAGCAATACAGATGCATGATATCATAAGGCATTACACTTGAAATGAACATGTGTCTGTCCATTTTAGAATATCATCTCATGCTGTCTTCCAAAAAAGAAAAATCTTGGAAGACTTTGTATAAGACCTATATCAAAGTTAAAGTTCATCTTTAATTTCTGATTACCAGTCCAGATAAGAACACTATCTGTAGCAGGGCATCAGACAGTCCCCGGGATTCATCAAGCCCTACATGCAGGAATAGTGCAGGAGCTCCTGGAGGCAATATGGCCACCGTGCGATCGAGAAATAAGCTGCAGGGATGTGCATGAGCGCTCCTGCACTATTCCTGCATGGACACAGCTCCTGTGTGCAAATTACCCCATTTGCAGGTGAAAACTATGCAAATGAGGTGAATTTGCGATCCAGGAAGCTGTCAGCTGGCCATGCAGGACTAGTGTAGTGTGCAGAAATGTACTCAGTTAGTAACTGAGTACATTTCTGCAAACTACAAAATGGAGCCATGACAGCTCCAAATAAAGGGTGTATAGTATGTGTAAAGCATGCCAATGGCCAAGTATATGGCCACTGGCATGGAAAACAGTTGGCAAAAAAAAAATAACATTTATTTTTTTTTTTTAGCCCATTTTGGCTGATTAAGCATAGGGCAGTGGCGCACAAATGGGATCGGGATGAAAATATAAAAAATAACCTGAAATAAGCATTCTAACCAAAATCACTATTTTGCCATTATATTCAATGGCAGGCAGAAGACAACATGGCCAGTGAACAGTGGTTGCTAAGGGGGAAGGCTCAGTGTAGGACCTGTAACTATGCATTAGCAGGCAATCCTATGCAAATGAGGGGAATGATACTGAATCCCAGATTTCCTCTCAATGCTAGCCAGCACCCAACAGTGTAAGTGCAGGAATAGCATGGTTCAAGCCTAAGAGTTAGCTGACATCATAGGGGGGGTGTCAGGAATGCTGTAAGCTTATTGGAGCCCTGTGGCTCGGGTTTGCCCTTAGCTTAGCAGAGTTAAGGAAGGGGATGTGTCTGAGGCTGCCTAACACTCTTTACATTGCCTAAGCAGGTGTGCGTGCAGTGCACCATGTTTTAAAGGGGGAAAAAAGTAATCCAGGAAATAGCAGCTCTGTGCACATCTGAGCATTTTGTTTGCGCGGCATGCCCCCAGGCTTAAACAGGAAGACAATGGGAAGGGAAAACAACAGTAGGAAGGTACTCAAGTAGAGCTAGCATAGCTGGCAGGTGAAATGTATCAGAATCAGCCAATTACACAGGCAGCAGCCCAGCCCAGAACACTACTATAAACTATGCAAACACCTTTCCCTCTGTTTTTTTCCCACATAATCTACACCACCGGTGTATACAAGTGGGGAAATTTTAACAAACAAAAGCGACAAAATGATAGGGGCTGCAGCAGCTATCATACATAAACATGTGGAAGAGGCTGAGGGTAGTGAGGATGAGAATGCTGTTGACCAACCTACAGTGAGGAGATGGAGAAGAGTGTACAGACCCAGGGTAACCTACCAGGGCCTACATGATCTGGAGATAGTGGAGCGCTATAGGGTGGACAGGGACCTCCTACAGCAAATTGTTGAGCTGTGGCAGCCACGCCTGACACACAGAACTAACAGAGGGGAACCCATCCCAGTGGATACCAAGGTATGTGTAGGCCTAAGAATACTAGCCACAGGTACCTTCCAAAGGCCAGCTGGGGATATCATGGGGATCTCACAAGCATCAGCATCCAGGGTACTCCACCAGTTCCTGGATGCCATGTCAGCACATGCCGGTTAGCACGTATATTTTCCCAACACCTGTGAGGCATTGGCCAGCAATATGCGTCTCTTCCACCAAATAGCAAAATACCCTGAGGTAGTGGGTGCTATAGATTGCATGCACATATACATCAAAGCACCACCCAGTGAGCAGGGTAGGGTCTACACCAACCGCAAGGGCTTCCCCTCCATCAACTGCCAGGTCATGTCTGATGCCCAGGGCATTATAAAGAATGTGTGTGCTGGCTGCCCTGGAAGCTATAATGACTCCCACATCTGGCATCTGATGCAGCTGTACCAGAGATTTGACAATGGGGACATCCCTTATGGTCACCTAGTGGGGGATGCTGGTTATGCACTAGAGCCATGGCTGATGCACACACCCGAACAAGAACTCCATAATGAGGCACATGCAAAGACCAGAATCATAATAGAACATGTGTTTGGGATGCTCAAGTCATGGTTCCGGTGTCTGGACACATCCAGTGGAGCCTTGCAGTACTCAGCAGCTACATGTATCCAAATTATCATTGTATGTGCCATGCTACACAATATGATCCTGCGGAAACAGCTGCAGCAGGGACAGCATGGGACAGGGCCACAAAGCTCTCCACCATTGCCAAGGCCTGCACAGGTACAGAGTGACTGGGAGGAGGAACAACCTGAGCCTGCCCCAGTAGGCAGAAGGAGGCATGCCCAGTATGCCCTGGCCTTGGCAAAGAGGCAACGCACAGCACTTACACTGACACAGTAGGGACCCAGGGAATGCCACCTCTCTCTGACTCACACATACAGTAAAAGGGATGCCCAACATGACACTACCTGTGCCTAACCATGTATAGGGAGTGTACTATGAGCATCCAACATAGGCAGCCCTCCAGCACCATCCTCAATACTGGCACAGCCACAAGATAATTTACTCTTCCTACCAATTGCCCAATGGAGTAGTATGTGTTGTTAACTGTATCTATGGTATGGATGTGAGCATGCAAGGGAATCGGGTGGCTGAATGGGATACCAGCAGATAGTAGACACCTATAGTGGCATCATGAGATCTGTAACAAATACTGGTGTCACCATAGTAGCCAGTACTAGACAAGGTGACAACACCCACTGCAGGAAATGTGCTGGGCCACATGTGTGTCCATATGACACACACATGCCATTCAGGGAGGCTCACATACCCAACAACAGTCTCAGCCAGCAGGATAGGTGTAGACAAACCCACAAAAAGGCTGTGCTAAGGCCTCTGATTGATGGCTATGGGTAACCTCCCCCCAGGCCTACACAGACAGACTACAACAGATCAGGCAGTGGGATGTTATTTCTGAAGGGTAAGAAATCAGAAACTGAAATATAGGTCAATCAAACCTAAGACCTGTAATACACTGATATGCCTCTAGTCAGCATGATAGGTTAGAATACAGAAAGAAATGGAGTACCTGACATACCAGTACAGTCATAGCAAATGAGTACAAGTGTCAGGTGTGCCCCCCAAATCCTATGTAGAAATGTAGTAACAGTCAGGTGTGCCCCCTCAATCCTATGTAGAAATGTAGTAGCAGTCAGGTGTGCCCCCCATTCCTATGTAGACATGTAGTAACAGTCAGGTGTGACCCCCCCCAATCCTATGTTGAAATGTAGTAACAGCCTGGTGTGCCCCCCCAATCTGATGTAGAAATGTAGTAACAGTCAGGTGTGCCCCCTCAATCCTATGTAGAAATGTAGTAGCAGTCAGGTGTGCCCCCCATTCCTATGTAGACATGTAGTAACAGTCAGGTGTGACCCCCCCCAATCCTATGTTGAAATGTAGTAACAGCCTGGTGTGCCCCCCCCAATCTGATGTAGAAATGTAGTAACAGTCAGGTGTGCCCCCCCAGTCCTATGTAGAAATGTAGTAACAGTCAGGTGTGCCCCCCATTCCTATGTAGACATGTAGTAACAGTCAGGTGTGACCCCTCCAATCCTATGTAGAAATGTAATAACAGTCAGGTGTGCCCCACCCATTCCTATGTAGACACATAGTAACAGTCCGGTGTGAACCCCCCAATCCTATGTAGAAATGTAGTAACCATCTGGTGTACCCCCCAATCTGATATAGAAATGTAGTAACAGTCAGGTGAGCCCCCCCAATCCTATGTAGAAATGTAGTAACAGTCAGGTATGCCCCCTATTCCTATGTAGACACATAGTAACAATCAGGTGTGACCCCCCAATCCTATGTAGAAATGTAGTAACAGTGAGGTGTGCCCCCCCATACCTATGTAGACATGTAGTAATAGGTGTACCCCCCAATCCTATGTAGAAATGTAGTAACAGTCAGGTGTGCCCCCTAATCTGATGTAGAAATATAGTAACAGTCAGGTGTGCCCCCCAATCCTATGTAGAAATATAGTAACAGTCAGGTGTGCCCCCCATTCCTATGTAGACATGTAGTAACAGTCAGGTGTGACCCCTCCAATCCTATGTAGAAATGTAATAACAGTCAGGTGTGCCCCACCCATTCCTATGTAGACACGTAGTAACAGTCTGGTGTGACCCCCCCAATCCTATGTAGAAATGTAGTAACCATCTGGTGTACCTCCCCAATCTGATGTAGAAATGTAGTAACAGTCAGGTGTGCCCCCCCAATCCTATGTAGAAATATAGTAACAGTCAGTTATGCCTCCTATTCCTATGTAGACACATAGTAACAGTGAGGTGTGACCCCCCCAATGCTATGTAGAAATGTAGTAACAGTGAGGTGTGCCCCCCATACCTATGTAGACATGTAGTAATAGTCAGGTGTGCCCCCCAATCCTATGTAGAAATGTAGTAACAGTCAGTTATGCCCCCTATTCCTATGTAGACACATAGTAACAATGAGGTGTGACCCCCCCAATCCTATGTAGAAATGTAGTAACAGTGAGGTGTGCCCCCAATACCTATGTAGACATGTAGTAACAGTCAGATGTGCCCCCCCAATCCGATGTAGAAATGTAGTAACAGTGAGGTGTGCCCCCCAATCCTATGTAGAAATGTAGTAACAGTCAGGTGTGCTCCCCCACCCTATGTAGAAATGTAATAACAGGCAGGTGTGCCCCCCCAATCCTATGTAGACACATACTAACAGCAGGTGTGCTCCCCCACCCTATGTAGAAATGTAATAACAGGCAGGTGTGCCCCCCCAATACTATGTAGACACATACTAACAGCAGGTGTGCCCCTCAATCCTATGTAGAAATGTAACAGTAAGGTGTGCCCCCCAATCCTATGTAGACATGTAGTAACACACAGGTGTGCCCCCCAATCCTATGTAGAAATGTAGTAACATGTATGCATAGGTATAATAACAGTGGAACACAGATTACCTCAGCTGGCCAAGGTAGCAGGAGAGATTGTAGCATGTGTACAATATGCAGGTCTGCGTGTGTTAGGTTGGTGTGTGTTGAATATTGTGTGAGATTGGTCAGTATGTATGCATGCTGAGGTTTATCCTGGTGGCCATTGCCCAGTACTGTTGATGACAGGGCCAAGTTCTCACAACTGCAGTGCCAAACACAATGCTTCCCAGAATAACACATCCCAGCAGTAAACCATAGTAAATGTTTGGAAGTAATATGTGTCACCATCTGAAAGATGGACATGGCATGACTGTCGGCCCAGATATACAAGCAGTACACAGGGGGAAGTACCCCAGACAGACAGTGTATAATATGTAACTATCCAATGGACAGACCCTTGGAATTGTACATACAGGTTTGCAGCACATTAACTGGACTTGTAGTAGGGAATACCGATGTCATCTGGCCAAACACTGGCAGACCACGAAGGTCATAGGAATGACGTATTGAGAAACAGCTGATGTCCCTGCACAAGCCAGCATAAGTGGAATGCCCCATTAATATCTGTAAGTCAGATGCAAGTAGTGGCCATTGCACACATGCACCCAGCTCACTCCACCACCACCCACAGGTACCTCTCCAGACTTAACTTTGCTGTTGGGAATGAGTACAATATGACCCCCACCTGTGTATGGCAATAGCAAAGGAATGCAGCATACAGAGCAGGTGTCCCATGCAGGTGTGTCCCTAGCTGTAAGCAGCACTGTGCCAGCATCCACACCACTGGACCAATACTAACAGAATGTATTGGTATGAACACCTTGCACGCCTACTCTGTCTCTCCAGGGGAATATAGTGTATTGCAGTTTCGGACTGTAGGACTGACAGAGTGCAATGACCTACTACAGCTGGCCTGCATCACTACCAAATGGCCTACAGTCCACTGCCAAAGGCCTGTGCCTCACCCGTACTGCCAATGTATGTTATGTCATGGACTCCCAAATAACAACATAACACAGTCCACAGAACCCAAATGCAAGGCCATGTGGACAAATCACAGTAACATGTCCACCGTGTTCC
The DNA here is from genome assembly GCF_019279795.1 of Protopterus annectens. Lineage (NCBI taxonomy): Eukaryota > Metazoa > Chordata > Ceratodontiformes > Protopteridae > Protopterus > Protopterus annectens. The sequence continues at coordinate 1,823,971,112 of NC_056731.1, read as the reverse complement.
ACTGCATGAACTGTGGACCAACACCAAATAACTGCTGTGATGAGGTGATAACTATAGGGGAAAATGTCAGAGAATGTCCACACAATGTATGGAAGAGTATAAAATAATAGAGGGGGGAGTGTGGGAGCATGGGTGGCATGGAGTGTGTGAAGTCCAAAACTCAGCCGTGTGCACATACTATCCCTGGCTGCAAACACAAGAATGGGTGGCTACAAACATGCTCGTAAACCACAATGTGTAGGGGTAATGTCCAGAATTATGACCACTGCCTCTGGGTAACCTGTGTGAATCTGCTCAGCTGTGAGGTATCGCCACAGCAAGTTATGGCCATACTGTCACGTCAATGGATGCACAAGCATGGGATCCTCTGCCACCACTGTACTAAGGTGCTGGACCATTTACACAGACCCAGCAGCAAGTGTCTGCAGCTTCCCCTCCAGAATAGCATGAGTATGCAAGAATATGTAGGCTGCTGACCACAATAGTGGACACAGCTGCAGTCACCCTGTGTTCCCCAGGACATCACTGCAAGCAAATATGTCTACCTGACAGTACTTGATTACATAAAACATCACAGCGTATAACAGTACATATCTCTGAATATCTCTGCTAACACCAGGAAAAGCAGCACAGACACAATTACCTACAGTAACCCACTATCCTTTGCCCATTTTTACCCCATATTGTCAACTGATCTACAGATATCCTGCAGAAACAAGTTTGCTACCTGTAGGTGTAGAACACAAAAGTCTGCACTGGACTACAATCTACCTGGAATGGATTCACACATTCAATAAAGAAGGTCATACTGGGCATACTACCACACTTAGAGAAATGAAGGCCATGTCAGACAACAAGCTACTGAAAGGTCATACTGGGCATACTCACACACTTAAAGAAATGAAGCCCATGTCTGGCAACAGCAGTGGACCATACATATCTGACAGTCACAGATGTCACTGCATACACTCCTCAGTACCCACCAGTCATGCTTTGCACACACATTGGATAGGAATACACACATATATCCAAGGACAACACACTATAATAGGCCAAACGTACACATACAAAGATGTGTGGAAGAGAGTGACAGTGACAAAGAGCCTTCCATCATGAGGCCTGTCCCATCCAGCACACATCCAATTGGCTAAACCACATGATGTGCAAATGTCAATCACTGTAGACATATGCCTCTGGAATCCCTCAGCATTATAGTGTCTGTGGTGCTAGTGCTAACTGTGCAACATGACTCTACAAGTCAGTAATCATCTAGCAGTTGTATACATGTACCTGTGGAATATAAATCTGTGTGTACCTGAATGTGTGGTGTCTGCCTCTAGATGAATGGCTTATGGCCCATGAACAAACACTATTGCCCTACTATGTCAAGCCTGCTGATGTCCTCACCTTGAAATATACCTTTGGGGAAGACGTAGCCCAGTAATCTCTGTGGTGTGTCCTATAACTGTGTAATGCTGTAGTGTGATATACTAGTTAGGCAGGAGTTCTATTCCCAGATGTGACAAGTGCGGATGTGTGTTTGTATGTCTGTGTAGGGAGCAATGTTTTTGAGGCCATGCACAGTCACTGCAACCTCTTGTGACCTTCTTTGACAAGCCTGCTGATGTCATTCACTTTGAAATACACCTTTAGGATAGAAGTAGCCCAGTAATCTCCGTGGTGCGCCCTCTAACTGTGTAATGCTATAGTGTGATATACTAGTTAGGTAGGAGTTCTATTCTCAGACACGGCAAGTGTGTGTGTATGTCTGTGTAAGGAGCAATGCTTTTGAGGCCATTCACAGTCACTACAACCACCAGTAGCCTTCTATGGCAAGCCTGCTGATGTCATTCACTTTGAAATACACCTTTGGGGAAGGAATACCCCAGTAATCACCATGGTGTGCCCTATAACTGTGTAATGCTGTGGTGTGATATACTAGTTAGGTAGGAGTTCTATTCCCAGCCATGGCAAATATGGATGTGTATTAGTTTGTCTGTGGAGGGGGCAATGCTTTTGAGGCCATTCACAGTCACTACAACCTCCAGTACCCTTCTTTGGCAAGCCTGCTGATGTCATTCACTTTGAAATACACCTTTGGGGAAAGAATAGTCAAGTAATCTCCATGACACATCCTATAACTGCATAATGCTGTAGTGTGATAAACTAATTAGGTAGTTCTATTCCCAGACATGACAAGTGCGAAACTCTGCTGGTGTGTGTGTAGGGCGCAATCCTTTTTTGGATATTCACAGTCACTACGCACACCTACAAATGGAGAACATTGATAACTGTGCAGTAACAGAGACCTGATCCAAGCCTCCAGAGAGCACCCCTGCAATACCTGGTACAGCTCTCACCACACCTGTTGGCCACCAAACCAGGACCAAAACAATAAATGTTGAGGAGTGTCCATATTCACCAAGGATATTCACACCACCAGGCTACTTGCCCAACAGAATGTCTGAAATACCCCTGTTGCAACTAACAGTGGGTTAGACTGCATATCAAATTGTATAGCTTGCTACAGATCTCCCACCATGCCCCATGATGCCCACTACAGCCTTTGAAACATAGTGTGAAATATCATGATACAAGCAAAAACCCTAATACTGGGTGCATTACACCACCCTGCCATTAACTGGGAAAACTACTTGGGTATCAACACATGTGCCCAACGGTTCTTGGAAGTCATAATTCCCAATGCCCTGGATCATGTAACCCATAGTCCCATCAGGGGCTTAAATATCCTAGACCTGGTAATTACCAACATGGGACATCGATGCTCCACACCTATGGTCACCCCATTGGTGGTCAGGTATGCCCATGAGCTAATTACCCTTAACATCAACATTCCTCCCCCACACACCAGTAAGGACACCTCTGTAACACACATCTCAAAAGCCAATGTCATGCTACATGTCAGATGTGACTAACATCATGACATCCATGCAGAAGGGAAATGAAAGGACAACTGCTGAATCATACATGAAGGCATCCACTCTTGCATGAATCATGCCATCCAATAGTGGACCAAGATGCTCCCCATCCAAGAAAAGGATGCCAATGTGGTGGTCCCCTGCCATAAATATACTGTACAACAAAAGGAGGAAACTCTTGCAGAAATGGGGGACTTTCCAGGATGCAACATACTCCCTTACCAGCCACAATAAGAGGCAGAGACCCCTCATAACATCCACCAATGCTAGTTATGAACATAATATAGCCACAGATGCCAAAGACAACTGCAAGCCATTCCATAGCTATATGAGGACTCTAAATGGCAATGGTCAGAACTGCTGTGGGCTATAACAGGATGGTACTAAATCTACTCCTCCCAGGGATATTGCCAATATCCTGGCAGATCAATTCAATGCCAACTGCACCCCCTCCTAACCCCCACAGGGCCCATCTCAACATGGATAGATTGCCATATGCTGGTAATAATGGCCACATAGGTAAAAAACACACTCTACAGAGCTATGACAGCAGCCATGGGACCAGTCAACATTCCGGGCGGTGTACTACATGAGCTACAAATTGCACTTGCACCTCACCTACATGCCATGTCTAAAATTAGCCACACCCCAGGCTTCGTGCCCACTGTGTGGCACACAGCTACAGTTATCCCAGTCCACAAGACGGATCCACCTTGGATTCTGGGAACTATAGCTTCTGCAGTACAATGTGCCTTCTCTGAAAGGCCATGGAATGTATTATCATGGAAATTAAAACAAAGGCATTAGCAACCTGAAAACACTGGACCCTAACCAGGTTTGGTTTGTGAAGGGCCAATCATGTCACCTCAACTGTGAATCCATCTGCAGAGCCATGGACGAGGGTAAGGTGGTTCACACAGCCGATCTGGACCTTGCCAAGCCCTTTGAAACCATCCCCCAGTCTGGAATCATAGATAAATGTATCATGCTGGCCATTAATCCTAATGTCACCTGATGGGCTGCCAACTGCTGTATTGACACAACCCACACTGTAAATGTAGGTGACACCAACCTGAGCCCCAGACAAGTGACAGTTGGAGTACCTTATGATTAGTCATGTCACCTCAACCGGAATGACAACTGTGAATCCATCTCCAGAGCCATGGACGAGGGTAAGGTGGTTCACACAGCCTATCTTGACCTCACCAAGCCCTTCAAAACCATCCTCCAGTCTGGAATCATAGATAAATGTATCATGCTCGCCATTAATCCCAATGTCACCTGATGGGCTGCCAACTGCTCTACTGACACAACCCACACTGTAAATGTAGGTGACACCAACCCGAGCCCAAGGCAAGTGACAGTTGGAGTACCTTAGGGTTCAGTCCTGAAACCGCCCTTGTTCGGCATCTACTGCTCTGAAGTACAGTCCAACAGTAAGGAACACCGGCAAATGAAGGTCGCAGATGACTGCACACTGGGAGCCAATATTGAATCCCCATATGATGTGGATATTCTACAGAAGAGCCTTACAGAAAGACATGCTTGGTGCCTGAGCCATGGCCTCAAGATCAATGCCAAGAAATATATAGCTATCCTCATTGGGAAGGGGCATGTACCTGTGAAGTACCACATAGGTGGCAGTACACTAAACACCTAAAGTGTGATAACAGACTTAGGGACACTGGTGGACAGTGGTCTCATCTGTGATAACCACATTGCCACAACAGTCAGGAAACCCACCTATGTGGCACACCTCCCACTAAGGGCTTTACATCCAGGAAAAGAAGCCCATTGTCCCACTGTAGGCATCTCTTAGTAAACCCAGTACAGACTACAATGGCTTGTTATATATATACCTCACAAGACATCTGCAACAAGTAGAGAGCCTGCAGACATACCTCACAAAATGACCGCAGGCCTAAACCAGATGCCCTATGCTGACCGTCTGAAAATCAGCCAAAAATACTCTGTCAGGTATTGTGTTCTCAGAGGCACTCTCTGCTTAACATAACATGCCATGTCAAACCCACAGCTGTTGGGCATGCTACACTTAGAGAATTTCAAACTGTCATAGCCACATTGCCAACAACAAGAACAATAAGTGTCATAGCCACATGCTCCCAGGATCCAAATCCTGTCATCACAATGAACAATACATACAGGAGGGATGTGTTCCTGACCCAGAGACTTTCCAGACTCTGGAATAGACTGTCCACACATGTCAAGCAGAGTGCCCCTTTGGCCCTCTTCAAAAGGAGCCTGGGCAATTGGATGGGAGATATGTTGTTCACCCCAAGGATCATGTCAGCTGCCCTGTTAGACAGGGGTGCAGGGAAGTATATATTGTGGGAAGTCATAGCCAGAGAAATGTCATGTCTAGGCATGTATAAGGCCTATGGCCGATAGCCTAGGATCAACGTATGACCCTATGAACCTATGAACTACACCTTCCATTGCCCAACATTGGCAAGGTTACTGATGTCATTCAGTTTGAAATATACCTTTGGAGAAAATGTAGCCCAGTAATCTCTGTGGTGCATCCTATAATAGTGCAATGCTGTAGTGTGATATACTAGTTTGGTAGGGGTTCTATTCCTAGACATGGCAAGTGTGGATGTTTGTGTGTGTGTTTGTTTGCCTGTGTAGTAAACAATGCTTTTGAGACTATGCACATTCACTACAACCTCTATTGCCATTCTTTGGCAAGCCTGCTGATGTCATTCACTTTGAAATACATCTTTGGGGAAAGAGTAGCCCATGAATCTCCATGGTGTGTCCTATAACAGCTTAATGCTGTAGTGTGATATACTACTCCAGAACAGGTTCTTTTCCCAGACATGGCAAGTGTGGATGTTTGTGTGTGTGTTTGTTTTCTGTGTAGGAGCAATGCTATTGAGGTCATTCACAGTCAATACAATCTCCAGTGCCCTACTTTGGCAAGCCTGCTGATGTCATTCACCTTGAAATACACCTTTGAGGAAGAAGTAGCCCAGTAATTTCCATGGTGCATGCTATAACTGCGTAATGCTGTAGTGTGTTGTACTAGTTAGTTAGGAGTTCCAATCCCAGACATGGCAACTGTGAGACTCAGAGACTGTGTGTGTGTGTTTGTCATTCGTATCCTGTGTGGAAGAGGCTGTGAGTGTGTAACAACTGGACTCATTGTGGAGTGGGTTTTGCAAATTTCTTACATGGTGGGCCTATTATGTCTACCTTACAAGGATAACAGCAGAGAGGCTGCAGTTGAAAATCCTTACCGCTACATGTGACGTCAAGGCCTGGCAAATAAATTTGGCAACTCTTGCATAACTCAGAAAACACTCTCAACCCATGTCTCATACACAAACACACTCAGCTAGGCAACAACCGCTTTGTTGATAGTTCCCTGCATATTTCCCACAGATAGTAAACATGGTTTGATTGCAGCAGACTACAGAGGGCATGGCACACTGTCCCATCACTACAATAGGCACATAATTGCAGACAGTGCGCCTTCACTATGTTCCTAACTGGACACCTGCAACAACTGTAGTGCCATCAAATGTGACCCACAAATAACATACCACGCCTTAAACACATGCCCTGTATGGACAGATGCCACTGGCACCAGGGAATACCTGTATCATGCTGTCAATGTGGATGCAGGGTCATCCTGGTGTCCATTGCCAGTTCCCTCCACATGAGGCCAGGAATGGCACATCTGATGATAACAATCTGTGTACACAACATGGCCCAGACACACCAGGTACAGTTCCACATGTCACAGAAAATGATATGAGATGTGTGCACATCCCAGACACCGTCCATGTCATGGACTATAGAACACATTCATGGCAAGCATTGCACAGCACTGTCCACCCACAATAGTAATACAGGTGACTGGATGGTGAATACAATACCCACCTGTGTGGGCCAATACAGACACTCAACCCCTGAGTCACACTGCAGACCATTGTTATGTGGCCTGATGCCAAGGTATACCCTTCAGCTAGCCTTGTACAGCCTTCTGGCACAGTCAACCACTACACACCTGTGAAGCAATGCACCCATGCATGTCAGTACTGTCAGCCTGTGTCTGTGTGTGTGGAGTATAATGATTTTGGACCCATTCACACTCATTATATCTCCCATTGGCCTACTGAAGCATGCCATCTGATGTCAGACACCTTCACATACCCTTTGCCCATATATCCTTCAGATAACCCCTGTGGTGCTTGTGATACCTGCTTATTACTGTATTGTGGCAAACTAGCTAGTTAGGAGGTCTATTCCTGACCCTGCCAACTGTGTTACTGTGTGTGAGTCCCTGAGAAAGTGTGGCTGGGTCAACGATGACAACTGTTCATGTGGACAGGCACATGTACTCTTCTTCTTCTTTCGGCTTTTTCCCAGTTAGGGGTCGCCGCAGCGGATCAACTGTCCGCTCATGACTGGCAGTGGAGTTTTACTGTGTCGAGTTGCCAGCCCGGCACCCAACCTTTCCCAGTAGGCACACACATGCACGCACTCATTCCTAGGGCCAATTTAGAGTATCCAATCCACCTACAGCATGTCTTTGGGATGTGGGAGGAAACCCACGCGACCACAGGGAGGACATGCAGACTCCACACAGAAGGAACCCCAGCCGAGGATTGAACTGGAGAACCTCTTGCTGTGAGGCGACAATGCTAACTGCAGCACCACCGTGGCCGCCCACCACCACGGCCGCCCCAACCTACCTTATCACTCCTATATCACTGTTGCAGATGTCACTCACCATCAGATATACCTGTGGACAGCTCCCCAACATGTAACCTTTGTGGCGCATGCAATAACTGCATAGACATGTGATAGCAAATCATAGTCGGTCAGGTATTTGAAACCATGTACAAGTAAGTGTGTGACACAAACATGCTTAGATTTTACTCTCCCACCCCCTCCCTGTCTTACTTTGTCTCTGTCTGTTTCTCTCACTCCCTTTCTGGTGGATGTGGAGAAGTACACCTGCTTTGCTTAGGCAGCAGCTTGTGTTTTGTAAGTGATGGTCATGATCAGCTGATGGTCTCTGCATGAATTGCAGTCCCCCTCTAGCTGACTGCATGTGGAAGAGTTGTGGTAACATTCCCATAGCCAGTTACATGGAAACACACTCCAATATCTAGGAACATCATGTGGATGTTGGGCCTTTTCATTTACTGTGAGCAGGACCTCATGTTGGTGTTTGGCAAACAGCATCACAGATGGTATTGGGATTTACCTCTGACAACATACACTGTGGAGAAAGGCCAACATACAGGAGGAGGATGTGCCAGACATGACTACAGAATGTAAGTGTTGCTTTTCTGCATTTGGAGTAATGTTGGTTTAACAGGGTATGTGTGGATATGGCTGGTCTACATGATTTAATACCTGTCATGACAGTGTTATGTGTTTGAGGAAACTCCTACCTGTAGGGTTATCTGCAGACTGGGCAGTGTTTGCAGTCTTATGTTTCTTGTGTTACTCACAAATCACCTATCTTAGAACCACAGATGCATAGTCTGAGGATTGCAGTCAGTACATGGTGACAGCCATCAGAGTTACTGACTTCATATCCCTCATAGGACATATGTCACAACAAACCCTGTTACAACAGTAAATGTATGAGGGTATCACAGCAACATGCCAATATTGGCCCAGTGTTTGTGGCTCCAGCCACAAATCTGTCAACCTTTGAACATATGTCATGCAGTAAGAGGTGCATATGTTCTGTACACCATTATTTATTTACATCATACCTGATAACAAGCCAGTCAGATATCATACTGCTAGACATGTTATGTATAGTAGGGGTTATTTCTGAGGACATAACCTAGGCATTCTGTGGTTGTATGTACAGTACTGGGATCTGTGTACTTATGGTGATTGTCGACAGTATGTGTATTGCAAATACGTACCTTGGCCTGTGCACAGACTGTGGTAGATGCCATTGTTCTTGATCCTGTTCTATCTGCTGTTACATGTTGCTCCAATGTATGGTACCCTATTGGCTCACATGTTTGTAGGGCCAAACAAACATGTGCCCCATACCACAGACAGGCATTAGACCACACTGTGTTGTGACCCAGTTTATGTAAGGTTAGTGTGTGAGTGGCACATAAAAGGATGGTGTTTATCAGACAGTCCATATAGTGTCATATTAAGCTTGCATACCATATGTGGCTGTGGCTGTGTTCACATTGGTTGTGGGTATTCACTTTCTCACAGGTTTCTGTTACTCTGTGCTGTGACATGCCTGCAGAGCCTGCTATATTAGTAGGTACATGTGTATTCCCCCATACAAAATGTAGTCCATTGCTGTGGCAGTCTGCCTGGAGTTTCCACAGTGTTTTGGTAAACACCTAGCAACTTAGTGTAATTACCCAGTGTGCTGTTATGCCCAGATATTTGCAAGACATACTGCTGTCAGGCCACCATAACTGTTGTGTATTTCTGACAAAGCAGTGGGATTTTGTACAGATGTATGTCACAAACTACTGGGTAGTATGTGGCCATGTGACCTCTGCGCCACCAATTATTATGTGTCAGGACAGACTGGCGTGTGTGACTGCATAAACTGTGTGGGCATATGTAGTCCAGTATTTACGTTATATACCCATGTACATGGCTGTTAACATCCACACTATCAGGCTTGGTCCACATGTCTCGCATGAAGGGGATCTGTGTACACCTCTGGACTGACCAGAGAGTGCCAGACTGTCCACATATAGTAGTCATATCTCTGCTGTAGTCCACAGGATCATTACTGTGCTATCAGTGGTACTGTACTATGATGTCCTTAGGATGTCTGTCAGTAACTGATGACGTATATGTCAAAAGCAGATGTGACCTCCCACACATAACATGTCTTTTAAGACAACCCCTGTTACAGTAGCAACAATCTACATATATATCTGCAATACATACATGACATCCCCTTGCACTAAGAGGTTGAGACTATTGATGCTGAGGTAGGACTCCACTACATGTTCTGGACATATGGTAAACATATATATATATATATATATATATATATATATATATATATACATATACCAATATATATATATATATATATATATATATATATATATATATATATATATACACACACACGTCTACACATATACAGATATATAGATATATATGCACATATAGTTATGAATATCTACATATATATCGACATAAATAGGTATATCTCTTTAGATATATATGCACATATAGTTATAGATATCAATATATATATCAACATAGATAGGTATATCTGTAAATATAGGATGTACACACACACACACACACACACACATGTATATATATATATATATATATATAGGTTCATAGGTTCATAGGTTCATACTAGGCTATCTGCCCTAGGGCATTTATAAGCCTAGCCAGAATGTGTTTGGCTTTCGCCACCCATTTTAAATTTATTTTGCTATGCCCTTTTTCGAGTTCGAGGTTAGTATACTGTGGCTCTGTCTAACAGTGACACAGAAGTGATACCCGGGGTAAACCTACGATCTCCCATCCACTCATCAAGATTCCTCTTGAAGAGAGTCAATGAGGGACTCTGCCTAACCTGGACTGGGATTTTATTCCAGAGTGAAGGGAGCCTCTGGGTTATGAATCTGTCCCTCCAGCATGTCTTATTTATTTCAGTGCTGAGGTTCAAGTCTCTCGAGCGAGTAGCTCGATGGTATTTGGATTTTCTGAGGTGCAGCATGTCCATTAATTCCGGGTTGGACATGGCATTATACGTCAGGCACAGATCGCCTCTCAACAGGCGGTATGCCACTGAGTAGAGCTGGAGTTTCTTTAACCGGGCAACATATGGCATCTGTTTGAGCCCTTTGATCCTCTTGGTGAGGTACTTTTGGGGTCTTTCCAGATGCTGCAGGTGTCTGGTAAGGTACATCCCAAAAGGGGCATTGTACTCAATTATGGGCCTGATGAGGGATGAGTAAAGAGGCACAATGACCTCCCCTGATCTAGATGTGAATCCCTTCATGATTAGGTGGGCTATATAAAATGTTTTTCTAACCACTTTGGCCACGTGGTTGTCAAATGAGAGATTGCTATCAACTTGGGTCCCCAGGTCCCTAATTACTTCTTCTGTACTTAATGGATTACCACCTATGTGGTAATTTGTGGCACTGTTTTTGCCAAAGGGATGACTATACACTTTTTGGCATTTAGCTTGAGGCCATGGCTCTGGCACCAGTTCTCTGTTTCTATGAGGCCCTTTTGGAGGATGCTTGTGTTGGCTGGAGAGTCGATTATGGCGCCCGGTTTGCAGTCATCTGCGAACTTGGTCAGACACAGTCCTTCCGTGTTGGCCTGTACCTCCGAGAAATATATACCGAACAAGAGAGGTCCCAGGACTGAGCCTTGTGGGACACCACTTGTAACTGGTTTGGAGTCTGACATTGCTCCAGCAATTCTAACCATGTGGGTTCTGTCCTTGAGCCAGTTTGCAATCCATCTAGTGACATAGGGGTTTATATTTAAGCTGGTGAGCTTATCTATAATGCCCGAGTGGGGTATTGTATCGAAGGCTTTTGTGAGGTCCAGGTAGGCTGTGTGGACCATCTTCCCCTTGTCAATGGCCTTGGTGACTGTTTCAAAGAAATTAACCAGGTTTAAGAGGCAGGATCTGCCCTTAACAAAGCCGAACTGGGTAGGATTCAGTGTCTGTAGGTCCCCAGTATCTTTATTTATGAGGTCCATGATGATCCTTTCCATAGCTTTGCAGACCAAGCTAGTCAGGCTTATGGGGCGATAGTTTCCAGGATCCGTTGAGGCACCACCTTTATGGAGAGGGACCACTGTTGCTGTATGCCACTCTTTGGGCACATATCCTGTAGTAAGGGTGAGATTGAACAGTAGTTTTATGTTTGGGGTTAGCTCTTCTTGGAGTTCATGTAGGACACAGCCCGGGACACCGTCTGGTCCCATTGATACTGTGTTTTTTGCTTTGGAGAGGGATGCTCTTACCTGAGCATCTGAGATGTCAGGGGGGCAGCACTCTGCTGGGATAGATATTTGCCCTTTTGGTGGGGAGGGGGGGAGAAGTTTGCGCTGAACCTGTCAGCTAGGATCTTGGCAACGTCTGTGGGTTCGGTGTATTTTTTTTCATTTTGGACTAATTCTGAGCATATCTGGGAATTACCACCCAGGTTCCTAACATAACTAAAGAAAGCCTTGTGATTATCTTTACTGTCCTGTGCAATTTTTCTCTCGAAGCTGGCCTTAGACAATTTTATGAGTGCCCGTAGTTTTTTGCTAATACTGATCTGTGATGCCTTCCCTTTTTGGGATTTTGCTCTATCATTTAGTAGCTTCCTCCTTCTATTGTATAGTTTGTTTATGGCTGGGGTCCACCAGACAGGACGTCTGCCTTTGGAGGATTGGGTCTTGGTTTTATTGGTATATAAAATATATAAACACGCACACGCACACACACACACACTCACATATCTATATATATATATATATATATATATATATATACAACATTTACTTCTCCCAACACTAGCAAGGTATATGATATAAGGTGCTTTGTCACCTGTAGCACTTCGTGGGTGGTATATTTGGCTTTGTGTAGATGTGGTTCATTTTACATTGGGCAAACTTCGTGTCATCTTAAACAAAGAATTGCCACCCATTTAAGTGATATCAAGTGTAAGAGGATGAGAAGTGCATTATATAAGCATATACTGGCTCATCCATCGGCACATTTTGTTTTTGTTGGTATTGATAAAGTAGCTGACAAGGTCAAAGATGAGATAGTTAAACATAAAATTTTAACTAATAAAGAGCGAAGGTGGATAGTTAATTTAGGGGCCTTATTTAAACCAGGCCTTAATGATCAATGGTAATTGTTATCCCCTTAGTTGACTTTAATATATGGTCATATTATTTGTATGTATGCTCATGTATGTATGCTTATGCATTTTGTGTATATATATGAATGTGTTTGTGTACATTTATTTGTATGTTTTGATAATGATGTATTTATGTAGTTGTCCATAAATAAGTGATATACTGTTTGATTAAGTGCAATTTTATGTATGCACTTATTATTATTTTGTGGGGGCTTTTTCTGATGTGATATGTATATAACACTGGGTATAAAGGGTTACTGGGTAGTGTATTTAAACATGGGTTTAAATAATGGTTTTATATACCATTATTTTATATACCATCATTCTTTGTTTCTACTATTTTGGTACTATTTGATGTTTGTACCTTTAAGGCAGGCAATGTGGTTGTGTGAATACGTATATTTACGTGGTAAGCTCATACTGCCGTCATACACTGATGACGCTCAGTTGGAGCGAAACCGGTCTGTGGGGCAGACTGTTCTGGCTTGAATAAAAGCCTTTTTCCAAAACGGCTGTTATATTTGTTATTTCTTCAGGTGCTGGACATTTTTTGGAAGTTATATATATATATATATATATATATATATATATACACACACACCGATCTACAAATGCCCATATATATGCTGCACTTAAATACATATATATGAATATATATGTGTATGTACATGTAGACATATATCCACATATGTATATGTATATATCCATATCCTTGTCATGTGTAAACATTACTGTTATGTATACCATCCCAGATGTATCACACCGTATGTATCTGATATGTGTATATTTAGATATAACAACAAATGTGATGCAACAGTAATATCACTAACAAGTACTACACAATTGTGGAAATCACAGCAATTATTCAATACTATTCAATATGTGAATGGACAGATATATTGGAAAAACAACAGCTGCCTTCACTGCTGTCATGGCGTAGTGGTTAACTGCTGTGACTATAGTGTACAGGCTCCTGGGTTCAAGTCCTACAAGGGCTATTTATTTTGTTGCTGGGCAGAACAAGGGTTGCTGGATACAGAGTGGTTAAGGCAGTTCTGAGCAGCTTTAAGTGCATTTGCATGGGTTTGCATAAAGCTAAGTGGTGTTAAGGTATGGTTAAACGTACGGGCGCTTACACCGTGTAGGCTTTGCTTACCAGTGCACAAATCTGCTTAGCTGTTATATTGCAGCAATGCTGACACCTGCAAAGCATGGCTCAGCCCTGGTAATCAGTGCTCACATCCCAGTCTGATAACATAGCAGGGTAATGACATCTGTAATAAGTGTATGTAATGCCATGTACAAAACATGCATCTATGTGCCGTCATTACAGTAGCAAGCGGTATGGGTGTCATGTCTGGGACACTTGAGTATATAAGACCTGTACATCACTCTTATCCATGCAAATATGTTACATACAAGAGTAGTAACCCAGGTTACGTGCTGTCTCACTGGCATGTAGTGTATCATGCCATTACTACTATTGACAGTGCTTTCCGAGGCAAGAGTAGACTGCTAAATGTAGTACTGGCAACAAACACCCCTGCATGCATAGCCGGACTCTGAGGCCTCATCGTCATGTTCCTGGTGTGTGAGCTGTGTCACAGTATATATCCCCTACTGGACAATGATCTGACATGTGGAAAGTAACTTTAGACTACTGTCTTACAGCACATGTATGTGAGGGCTTCCAACATGTAGTAATGGCATACATATTGGTGTCAGACATCTATCTATTGATACATTCATCCTACTGAATAGTTAGTTGGCAAGATGATGTCTGTCAGTCCCTGTACAGATGTGCAGATGGCAGGTATCCAGCTTGGATACATACAGGCAACCTATGCTTGACTGACACTGACATATCTGCCCAGCTGTGTTATAACTTGCACAGTTAGGACACAACACCCTGTACGCACCACATACCACGGGTACCTCCACTACACTACCACAGTCAACAGAACATGCTTGGGTACAGGTCTCCATCACAGACACTAACCATCTGTTGTAATACATGTTGCATACATGTCAGCTGGATCACCTCAGTGGCCATATGCAGGAGACACCCAGAGGATTGGCTGATGCATGTCACTCTCACCCTGAGGGTCACCACAGTGATGTCTGTCGATAGATTGCCTGCTGGCGCATGGCAGCTGGCATGATATCACTGTACACACATCCCCTGCACTTCCCATTTCTCCTTGGACAGTAGTCATGTACACACCTATGACCACCTGCAGCGATGCACCCTAGTACTGACAAATGTGTATGTTTGCATTACTGAGGATATCAATGTCTGTGTGTTTGTACACCTGTAGTTGGGAATACCATGAGGGCCTTCATACCCACTGCAACACCCATTGTCATAGTTAGATGTGGTTGCTACTGTACCGGACATTACATGTACCCTGTTACGCTCCTTTCCATAATGGCTACCTGAGCCATGTAGTACCGGAACAACAGTATTGTACAAATGGGTTAATAGGCATGGGATACCCACTGAGTTCTGACAAGTGTATGTATGTGTGCATGCGTGTATATTTGTAGTGTACAGCATTCCGAGGCCACATAATCCTATTACAGTATGCATTGCCACACAGTATTACAAATAGTGATGTTGCTGCCCATAGGTGAGGCATGACAATGCATCACCCTACTATGCCTCCGGCATGTGCATTAGATGCATATCCCTGTAGTACCACTGTTGGGATGGACAATGGGTTGCATCGCAGTCGTGGGCAATGTGTGATGGTGGGTATGTCAGACTGTCATCACAAGTTCCAGTGTGTACAGTATCCACAGTAGGGTGTGGGTACAGTGTACACTGTCATTACACCATGGTACCCCTAGTACATGTCCAATGTACTACTGTATGACCACTGTCACCATCAACCATAACATAATCCAGCCCAGTTATGTATGTGCTGTGTGCAGCCTAACTGTAACAAATTGGACACACTGACATTAGTTAGCACCGATAGGCAAAGGTCTCTTGGATGTGTGTCTGCCTGTTATGTGTCTGTTAATGTGTATATGATGGCATGTCACACTATGTATTGTCCATATACAACCATTACATCCCCTGTTACCATGCTGTACATGTCTGGGGGTGTTATGCATGTAACATGTAACCTGGAACACACCTCATCCTAAACGCTGTTTGTTGTGTGCAATGAAAGCCACATACATCATTAGCACTACATACCTAGGTAAGGGTCTAGTCCCAGTGTTGACAAGTAAGAGTGTGCATGTATGTGGATGGATCTACATCAGTTTGCTGAGTATACATGTCCCAGAGGGTCACTTGTTCATGTGGCATAGGCAGTAACTGTTATGCAGACCTGTGACATGTGTTCAACTGTACCCAGGATATGTCACAGCCATGGTGTCACCACAGTGCCATACCCCTTGTGGAATATGACTGCAGACCACCCTCTTGCTGACACATGTACACCTAGAACACAAATGGATAACATTATGGAGGCCACAATCACTCAGTGTTACTAACAGCTATAATGCATCATGGCTGGACAGCTGCACTACCGGACATGTAAGCATTAAACATTACTGCTGAAAACATGTTACACAGCAGTACATTGGTACACTGTAGTACAGTCACCGTGTGCATCAGAACCATATTAGCCGGTCCCTGCATCGATGTTATGGATGGCAGGGATGTGGCACAGGTATCATCATATGCACAGGGTGTGTCGTTGGATTGCCAGAGACCGAGGGTGGACCATACGTTTGACACCATGCGTGTGGGTGAGGGGTGTAATTAGCTGATATGGGCATGGTAATGTGGTGTGTGTAGGTATGGGGTTGCCAAGGTGTGTATGTATAGTGTGTGGGTATGCATGCACACAGTTCTGCCATGTGGATGCCCTATACAGGTGTTTCTTGGACAGCTGCAGACAATACCCGGCAGGGTGTGCAGTTCATTACCTCCGGCCATGGGCATGCAGACTGTGCCTGCCAGGGGTTCCATGGGCACATCCTGGTACAGGCCTCGATGTGCTGCTCTCCCCTGATTATGACAGATGTCCACTGGAACCAGGTCCCTCCTGGGACTGGCCAGGGCCATGTGCACATGGCCTGCTGTGGTGTGGTGTGGACAGCAACCCCCCCCTGCAGTACTGGGGCTGGTACTGTCACTATGGGAGTGCCTTGGTTTTGTCTCACTCCCACCGACCGCCAGTTGTTGGTGTTGCTAGCTTACGTACATGCAGCCATCACCCCACACCCACCACATGTTCGAGCACAGACAATCCAAGGTCGATGAAGCCCACCATCTCATCCATCCATCTATCCATGACCTCGGTATTATCATGGAAGGCACCTGCAAGTCAATGGAAGTTGTCGCTTACAGATGAGAGAGCAGCCCTCTGCAGCCTCAGGCCCTGTCTGTTGTACAGGTCCATACATGCCTGTACCCCCATGACAGTCTCAAACATGCACCTGGTGGTACCAGTTGTGGCACTTCTGCCAGGGGCATGATGACCAGTGGCCCTCCCATGAGCACCCCGGTACAGCTGCCTATGTGGTGCCCTGCCAGACATCTGGCTATGCCTGCTGTGACCAGACACAGAAGGCATAGATACCAGACTATCCTGTGCACTGCCACCAACTCCCAACTGTCCCTCTGCTATGGCCACTGGTGATGGGGTATCTATAGGCACTGTGACTGTGTGCAGGGTTGGGGTGAGTAACAGGGGGATGTCAAACAATAGCACAGTTTCAGCCTCTGACAACCCCGCCTGTGCCTCAACAGTCCTATCATCTTCGGTGTCTGTATGGACACCCAACGTCAAATTGCATGCAGGAGGGACCCTGACCCACCTTGCCACCTGTGGGGGAAAACAAGAAATGCACTTTAAGACCTGTATGACATTGCATAACAGTACATACACACACACACACACACACACACACACACACACACACACACACACACTGAAATTCCACCATAATAGGGTCATAGTTTCATAGGTAGGTACTAGGCTATTGGCCCTAGGGGCTATATAAGCCTAGCCAAATGGTACTCTTGCTATTGCCACCCAAGAAAATTATTTTCCTGTGCCCCTGTCAAGCAGAGCCACAGAAGTGATCCCCGGGGTGAATTTCCTATCTCCCATCCAATCATCAAGATTTTTCTTGAAGAGTGATAATGAGGAGCTTTGTTTGATATAGATAGGTAGTTTGTTCCAGAGTATAGGAAGTCTCTGGGACAGGAATCTATCCCACCAGCATGTTATGTTTATTGTGGTACAAGGTTTAGGTCCCTAAAGTGTGTAGCTCGGAGGGATTGGGATTTCTTTAAGTGGATCATGTCCATCACCTCTGGGTTTGACATAGCTTTATATGTTAGGCAGAGATCGCATCTGAGTAAGCGATATGCGACAGAGTAAAGCTGGAGTGTTTTGAGATGGTCTGCATAGGACATCTGTTTGAGGCCACTAATCCTCTTTGTGAGGTATTTCTGCATCCTTTCCAGTTGTTGTAGATGTCTTGTGAGGTACATGCCAAAAGGGGGCATTGTTCTCTATAATGGGTCTAATGAGTGATGAGTAGAGGGGGCAATGACCTCTTTTTTCCTGGATGAGAAATCTTTTGTGATGAGGTGTGCCACGTAGAAGGATTTCCTGACTACCATGTCGATGTGATTATCAAAGGAGACACTACTGGCCACCTGTGTCCCAAGGTCTCTTATCCCACTTTCGGTGTTAAGTAGACTACCGCCTATGTGGTAGTTCATGGGTACAGAGTTTTTACCAAAAGGGATGACAATGCACTTTTTGGATTTGAGCTTGAGGCCATGGGTTTGACACCAGGCATCTGTCTCAGTGAGGCCCTTTTGTAGGATGTCCACATCACTAGGAGTTTTGATTATGGCCCCTAGTTTGCAGTCATCTGCAAACTTTGTTAGCCAAAGACTTTCTGTGTTAGCCTGTACTTCAGAGAAGTAGATACCAAACAGGAGAGGACCCAGGACTGAACCCTCTGGTACTCCACTTGTCACTGGCCTGAAGTTGGATTTAGAGTCTGCTACTTTCACAGTGTGGGTTCTGTCAGTGAGCCAGTTGGCAACTCATCTTCTGACATAAGGGTTTATACCTAGTTTAGTGAGTTTATCTATAATTCCAGAGTGGGGGATGGTGTCAAAAGCCTTGGTGAGATCTAGATAGGTTGTATGAACCACCTTACCCTCATCTACGGCTTTGGTGACCTCTTCAAAGAAGTCTATTAGGTTTAGGAGACATGATCTGCCTTTTACAAACCTGAACTGGGTAGGGTCCAGAGTTTGGAGATTACCAATATCATTGTTTATAAGTTCCATGATGATACGTTCCAAAGCCTTGCAGACCAGGCTCGTCAGGCTAATGGGATGGTAGTTCCCGGGGTCCATGGTGGCTCCCTCTTTGTGGAGTTGGATAACCGTTCCTGTGCACCATTCAGTGGGCACAAAGCCTGAGGCGAGGCTATGACTGAGCATTGTACTTAGGTGGGGTGCCAGTTCGTTCTGTAGTTCATGTAGAATGCAGGCTGGGATGTTGTCAGGTCCCATGGATGCTGTGTTCTTGGCTTTGGATTGTGTGTTTTTTACCTGTGCAGCCATGATTACAGGAACTTTGCATTTATCTGGTATAGAGGTGGGCCCTTTAGGGGGTGAGAGGGGTACAATTAGCATTGAACCTATCTGTCAGGATGTTGGCAATATCACTTGGTTCTGTATATTTAGTGCCATTGTGCTGTAACTCAGAGCAGATCTGAGTGTTGCCATTGAGATTCTTGACATTGCGATAGAATGCTTTGTGTTTGTCTTTAGAATCAGTGGTGATTTTGTTTTCGTTACTAGCTTTGGAGGATTTTATGAGGGATTTCAACTTCTTACTGAGGCTGACCACAGAGCTCCTCCAATCATGGGATTTTACTCTTTTTTGCAACAGTTTCTTTCTTCTGTTGTAGAGTTTGTTTATGGCAGGGGACCACCAGATTGGCTTCCTTTTTTGGAGGATAGCATCTTGGTTCTGTTAGGGATTACATGATCCATGCATTCGTATAAGTGCTTATAAAGTGCATTTGTATAGGATTCAGCAGTCGTACGTCTATTGTTCGTCAGCATGGGTGTCGTGAAATTTGCCACTTCTGTCTTAAGAAGTGTGAAGTTGGCTTTGGAGAAATTTTTTAAGGTGGTTTCCCTAATGGGGGGTGGGGTTGGGATGTGGATGTCTAGGGTGATTAGCTTGTGGTCGGATCTTACCAATGAGGAATTGACTTCTGGTGTGAAACACCAGTTGCTCATGTTGGTAATGATCAGGTCTAGGATATTGCTGCCCCTTGTGGGTGTATGGATAAGTTGATCCAAGACATTGGAATTTATGAATTCCAGAAATTGTTGAGCACAAGAGTTGGTACATGAGTAGTTTTCCCAGTTAATGGTGGGGTAGTTGAAATCGCCCATTATTACGGTGTTAGGTTGTACCCTAATATTTTCCAGTGTATCAAGAAATGAATGGGAATCCTGGGGCATGATGGGGGATCTGTAGCAAGCTACAATTTCTATTGCGGTATTGCCCAGAGTTAATTGCACTTGGATAATCTCAGATGCATTATGCTGAGCAACTAGCCTGGTGGTGTGGATATCCTTAATGAATATGGACACGCCTCCACCTTTAGTGTTTAATTCCAGGTTAGGTGGCCGAATGGTGTGGTATGAATTATAACCTGGTAATGCAGGGGTGCTCTCTGGAGCCTTGAACCAGGTCTCTGTCACTGCACAGATGTCAATGTTCTCCATTTTAAGGAGTGCCTCGAGTGAGTGCCTTTTGAGGTTTAGACTTCTAGCATTAAGTAGCATTACCCTCAGATTTTGCTTGCTTGTACCTGTTACGATGCTGAATTTGACATTTGAACCTTGCCTAAAAAAGGCACTATAGGGATGGCAAGAGCCTTAGACAGTATCCGGAATCCCAAGGGCGACAGGTGCAGGCCATCTCTGGCAAAAAATCTTGGTCTGTCAGTCATGTCGTCCCAGGCAAACAGATACATTATCCCCTTAGAATGACACCAGAAGCTTAGTCAACTGTTGAAGTCAATCATTTTGTCCTTGTATTGTGGTATCATTCTGGGTGATGGCAGGATGCTACTCAGGGCTAGGGTCACACCTGTCTGGGCTACATGATCTGAGAGCTCCTCCATGTCTCTTTTCATGTAGTTCAGGGAGGTAAGTCTCAGGTGATTCACACCAACATGGACAATGACAGAGTCATATTTGTACTTGATGTGGAGTGATCTGAGTTCCTGCGTTATGTGGCAGATCCTGTCACCTGACAGGCAGCTGACAGTAACTTTCTCCTTGTTTAGCCTGGTGAGTGGAAAATCAGTGTGCCTGACTATAGAATCACCTATGACTAGAGTGTTGGGTACATTGTTATGCCTTATGGGCTGTGGTTGAATGGCACACTGAGTTTGCGGGCTATGTGTCATTTGGGTTGTGTTGGTGGGTGGAGGTTGCTTGCGTTTCTGCTTTGGAGGTCCCTGCTGCTTGGGTAGATTTTTATTGAGAGCCTCCATGAATGCAGGTATGTGTTTTGTGTTTCGGTGTGTGTGTGTTTTGGTGGTGTAGGTTTTAAGGGACTATGTGATGAGTATGGTGTGGTGCAAGTCTTTATCTTCTCCTCTTCACTGTCTAGTCCAGTCTTGGGTGAAGAAAGCTTTGCTTCCAGTTTGGCTATATAAGTGCATCTCTCACAGGTTGTAGTGTTGGGTGGTAGGAGGAGAGGGTTGTCTGTGTACATAAGGCAATTGCTGCATTGCCCCAAGATGCCCAAATTCATCAGGTAGACAGGAGAAAACACAGGAAGCTGACCCTTAGACATGCCTGGATAGGTGCTTATTTATTAAGTATTAAAAACTGTTTTCCACTAGACAAGTGAGAAAAGTTGAGTTCTGTAGTAATTTGTAGCTTATTTAGTGCTTACAATGAGTTCTGAACAAGTGCCGAGTTCTAAGAAACAAATATGAGTGCTGAAACTAGAAAACTGGCTAGTTCTAAGAAACAAATTTAAGCTAGAAGGCTTACCTCCAGCACAGAAGGACTTGGGGGCTCAGAAGCTTACAAACAGTCCTGGATACAGCAAATCTGCATGTGGACTAGACGACTTATAGGAAAGGCAGGAAAGAAGCTTAGAAATGTTTTTTTTTATTGTAAAGTGGAAAGGGGAAAGGAGGAGCAGAAACTAACTGGGTTGGCCTTCTCAAATGTTCTCCTGGATTAGGTAGAATGAGGTAATGACACTAGACTGGGAGGAGTGTCCCAGATCAAATTTACAGAAGGGGCGGGAAACTGCAAACAAAATCAGAACAGACAAACCCAACCAGATGCTTAACAATTGTAGAAAATTTCTAGTGAATACCTCACACACAGTGAAACTAGCTAGAAAAGTATATGCAGACAATAAAAGTGCTATAAATAACTCGTAAAAATAAGCAAAAAAAAAACAGGTTTCTTAATGTTATATATTACAGATCAGTTGGCTCAGTGCCCATCCCCCAATTAGCTCAGTGTGAAATAATACCTACCTGTCCCTGAGTTTACAGGTAGTCCCACGTTTATTCATGTAAGTTCCCCATCCTGCATCACACTTGGTAACATACACTCATTAATACCACTCATTAAAGAACCATTCCTCTAAATGCCTAGACAAGTGATCACAACAGAAGACTTGTTACTCCATTACCTCCTTGACTTGAGTGGAGTAGGTTTTACAAGGCCTCACTGCTGTCATCCAGTGTTCACCCTGGGTATGTCCAGACATAGTGAATATGGCCCCCATATGTTAGAGATATGATGCCAGTAGCCACAGCTGTGGCATTGCTACGGGGTGCAGCATTACAGTACATCAACAATACAAGTCCACAATACTACAGCTTATGCACATCTGTTTATTACTGGTATGCAGTAACAGACTATATATATATATATATATATATATATATATATATATATATATATATATATATATATCACATATGCATGATCTATCTGTACAGATGTGGATGCATACACAACAGTGGTCTACTGATGTGCCCTGTGGCCTTATCTGCATGCACCTCAACCGGTGTGTGGGTAGCACCCACCTCCACTATGGTCTCTGCCAGTTGTTGCGTGTGTAGGCGGGCAGGTACCACAAGTCTGGCGAGGAGCTCCTCAACACGTGTCGGGAGGGATGGATGGCATGATCCCCCCTGTTGTGAAGTGATCCCCCCAGACTGTAGCAACAAGCCAATGGGCATTGTGAAGTAGGTCACTGCAATGATGCCAGTCCTGCTCATAACTGTGGTTATGCAGGCCAACATCATTGACCCTATGGACTAGATCGTTTCACAGGGCAGTCTGCTCCTGCTGCTCATGGGCTGTCCTGCCAAAGATCACATGGTAGTGCTGTACCAGGTGGTTCACAATGACCTTATTTTTATCCGCGGAATACACTGGCAACCGGCCATGGGACATCTTGCCTGAAAGATATAAAGATGGGAAAAGGTCTGAGCAACTCATACAGCAAGGTTACAATAGTTCTCTGACCCCCCCACCATATCTGTGACAACAAACTGTTCACACAACTCAATAGGTATGGCTACAGCTTACCTACCATTGGGGCATATATCATATTGTACCACGCTTTGTGCTATGTGTCAGTAGCCATGTTCCCTACCCTGTGGGGGACGCTAACATTGCTGGCCTGTTACAGACAATGTCATCTGCATGCCATTGTAAGGGCCTCTATAGTTCCTTATAATGCATGTGGTCAGTTTGCTATGTGATTGCTGCACATCTGTCATTATGTGTTATTGGGGAGGGGATATCTATGCATGCTGTTGGGCATGATCCGGGATTGCATGGACTATTACTACCCACATATGTTCTATAACAGTGACTATATATATATATATATATGTGTGTGTGCATTGATATGTGTGATGTTCCTTCACACATAGCATGCAGCTCTGTGTTGGACATATAAGGGGACATGCATTTATATACATATGTGTGTGTGTTTGTATATATGTAGACATACACATGTATATATCTCTACATATGTGTAGATGTATATTATGTTGTATATATATATAATATATATATATATATATAATACATATAGGTGTCTGTATATCTGTAGACATACATGTACATATATATATATATATATATATATATATATACCTACATATACATACCTACATATACATATATATATACCTATATATATATATATATATATATATATATATATATATATATATATATATATATATATATATATATATATGGGGTACATTCAGACATCAGGCCCACAATCTCTAACCCTCCTTCCTGCACAGCTGCACTGTTCAGCATTAATACAACACAAAACTAACATTAGGGGGTGTATATAGGGACTGATTGCAGGTAAGCCTATTACACACCTATGGCATTTCAGCATGCTACATTACATGTTAACCTGAGTGTCCTGCAAGTGGTGGGCTCTGGAACCCACATGCCCATCATTATGGCATTACTTCCACCACCAGCTATTGCCCACAGTAGTATACATGCTTTTCATTACACAACACACACCATGATGACTTACATCTTGTCAGTCGGTGCTGATCTGCACAGTTGACAGGTAAGGCCCACTACCCACAGGGCCAGACTCTATTGTCCATAGCAGTTGTTCATCTGTACATCATTACAACAACAACACCTGATGGCACATATAAATCATTCCATATCATCTATCCCATTGATATGGTCCAAGTACTATGATCAGTTACATGCATATATAATTCACATACCTGTTGTGGGAATGAGGTCTGTTCTGGATAGTTCTGGATAGTTTCTTTGTAAGGATTTTTTTCTCCTGTGGCTTGGCCTTTAGCCTGCTTTCTTTCTTACTTTGCTTGATTGTTTGTTTGTTTCACTTTCACTTTCACTCTCTCTCTCTCCACTAAATGGATTGAGCTGCTTTGAATAGATTGCAGCATGACTTTTGTAGGTGATGCACATGATCAGGTGATGGCCTCTGCAGCAATCAGTGTCCTTCACTTGCTACCTCCATGCAGCATGCTGTGTAGTACTTCCAATTACCACTGTCATGGCAACCCACTACTATAAATCCCTACATCATGTGGGCGTGGTCCCTTTACCTTTCCTGTATGGTGGACATCCTTCCTGTGTGTGGGCAGCAGTGTTACAGACAGCAGGTAGCAATACCACTTACAAGAGAACTTGCAGACTCAGGACAGCTACATATTTGTAGGAGGTTCCAGAACTACAGACAGAGTATGAGTAGTGTTGTTGTATGCATTGTGTAGCACCAGTGTTACAGGGTTTGTGTGTACATACCAGTTTAACATGGAATGCAGTCTATCTGCATAGCTCTCCACTGTGGGCCTATCCACTTGATGGTCAGAGGTGTGTCTGCTATGTTTTGTCTATCCACCACACAGGTCTTGTGGCAGATATATCACTGGCAGTGTGTGTGCTGAGTGCTATAAGTACATGGCTACATCCATTTGTGTTTCTGACTTCATATTCCTGACTAAGGGTATGTTGCAGACTATCTTATAACATCAACAACTTGCTTAGTATATGACAAAACTATTTCACATATGGGCCTGTGTTCTGGCCTCTGTCCTTCACCTACATACCAGGCTTTGTCCATATGACATGCAGTCAGGGGTTGTTATGTACTGGCCTGTGATTATGTCATGCTGCCATTCCTGCCATCATTCCACTGCTGTTGTGTCCCTCGCACATATTGTGGTTTTGGGTCCATATATATGTGTGGGCTTCATCTGCACAATACATGTGTGCCCTTCTGCAGTCCAGAGGTCAGTGTATGTAACAGTGTTATATGCCCCTGTAAGTTAGTCTATGGGGGGGGGGGTGCACCATAAATAACCTAGGCTGTAACAACATGTGAGGGATATCAGGTGTAAGCTGCCTTAAGGTATATGGATGTATATTACCATACATTTCATCTTGGGAAAATGCTGGCCTACTGCATCCTGCCATATGGACTGTTCTGTCTGTCAGTGTGATTGGATGGTTTCAGTTATGCCTTGTTATGCAACAGATACATCCCATTGTGTCAGCTGAAGTCTTTTCCCCATAGGGATTGCATACAGAGTGTAGTTAGAGGCTAGACTATATATCTGCATTACTTACTGTTGACTGATTGTTATCCTGTGGCCCAGTCTGTCTTTACTGTTGTACTACTTGAAGGTCTTGGCCTGGACAGCAACATATGTTATGCTTTTGGATTACTGTATTAAATGAGTTGTTTGAGAATTGCATTAATCTGTTTGTATGTATTTCAAAGTCTAAACAGCTATATGACATAGCATATGCAACTGTACTAGTAGACAAATACAATTTCTCATGTATGCAAACCTGTGTTTGGTGTTATATCCTTTGACCTCGCTGTAGGTATATGTTTCAGGAAACAATTCTCTTTTGTATGGGTGAGTCATACACTGTCCATTTGATAAGGTGGCAACTGTAGGAATACTGGCTGTTCAGTATGGTGTGCACCCTCTAAATATGTATCTTCCTATACATATCTCTGTGTGCGCATGTGTAGTTACATATATATATATATATATATATATATATATATATATATATATGCATATATGTGTGTGTGTGTGTGTGTATATGTATCTTAGGAATGTTTATTGCTTCCACATTGTACATTCCCTATGGTAGCCAGACAGTACTGCATGATATGTTATTGATACCAGCCTGACATCATACAGGTGGGATGGATTACTGTTAACGTCATCTGCCCATGTTCTCGGATCCTGGTTATGGGACTTGCAACAGTTGGTATTGTATTACAGGGTAGATATGTTTGGCTGTGGGGGAGGGGGTGATATCAATATGTACAAGACATATTTAGCTTGGGCCCCTCAGCCCCATTAATGGTGCCTGTGGTCATATATGTATTTGTTATGTTCTCTTTTATATCTATAGATATATATCTGTATATACATATATATATGCTTACATGGGTCCACTTCATATGATCGACAGACAATTTGATCAACATTCATTTGGTCGATAGCTCATTTGGTCGACAACCAGTATTTAAGGCACTTAACAGGGATTTGCCCCCCTCCCCAATGTTGTGCGACCCTGGAGTTGATCTATCTAGTTGGGGGGTGGCGGATGAAGCCCCCCACCTATTTCCATTTAAAACATGAAAATACAACAAAAACTACACATTTTATACCCGCCTAACTATATATATCAACTCCAGGGTCGCAAAACATTGGGGAGGGGGGCAAATTCCAGGTTTTTATCTTAAATACTGGTTGTCGACCAAATGAGCTGTCGACCAAATGAATGTCGATCAAATGGTCTGTCGATCACATGAAGTAGTCCTGCTTATATATATATACATATATATATATATATATATATATATATATATATATATATATATATATATATATATATATATATATATATATATCTATATATATATATATAACATATATATATATATATATATATATATTTATATATATATATATAAATATATAGAGACATATATGTCTATTCTTGTATGCATATGTGTATATGTATGTATGTATAAATATATATATATATGTATATATATATATATATATATATATATATATATATATATATATATATATATATATATTTAGATATAAATATATATACACACATGCATCTACATGTTTAAATACAATTCCTGTACTGTTGAATGACGGTGCTGGATGATATGTTTGTGAAAACATCAGGGTTTTTATATCTGACATGGCTTAGTGGGAAATCACTTTCCCTATGTTGTGTATGGTCCTGGGTTTGAACCTTGCAGAGGCTATTTATATTGTTGCTGGGCAGAACAAGGGCTGTTGGATACAGCATGATTAAGGCACTTTTAAGCAGTTGTAAGCGGGTTTGTGCGAAGGTAAGCACTGCTAACTTCCAGTTAGAGTTTCTTATACTGATTTAGTTTCTCAATTGCTTAAGCTGTGTAGACATTGCTTATCCCTGTGCAAACAGACGTAAACCCGCTTACTGCTCTTTAAAAGTGCTTACTCCTGCTTACCCCCATGCTAATTTCTTAAAAAAAAAAAGAAAAAGGGTTAATAGGAAAGTGGTGAAAAAGGGGCACAAAGAGGGAAAGTCAGTAGGGAAAATAGCTAGGGATGTGCAGGACGGGTGTAGGGAAGGTCCATGCCTGCCCATTTCTTCTACAGCAACACTGAATTTGGAGATAGATTTGGACACTCAAACCCCTGAGAGAGGGGTGAGGACAGCAATGATATGTTGTGAAGCCAATTAGACCAGATTACATGTGTCCAGTGGACATGTGCAAAATGGCAGCTATGTATGGGGCGAGATTTTTTTTGGAGAACAGATTGCCCTTTTTTTTTTTCAGGTGAGACTGGGATGTTGGGGAGGGATAGTAGGTATATTTGGGGAAATAGGTTGGGTAGGTTAACAGACAAGATGCATACAGGGGCAGTATATGACACATGTGGGGGGTAAACACCTTGATGCGGAGCGGTGTTTATAAATCGGAAGCCCATGAGCCCCCTAGTGGAAACAGTGGGACTGAGGTCCCCACCCATGGGCAGTCACCCCTGCACCTTCACAGCCCCAAATGTGGCTGCACTGGGAGCTGAGTAGGAGGGCCAGGTCAATGCTCTAGTTGAGACATGCGGCCTTCAAGCTGGTGTAGCAGATCTCTGAACTCCATGCATAACTCGCTATGCACCACACCACGGACCTGGCAATGGGTGACAGTGTCCTGTCTGCGCCAGCTCCTGGGGGGAGTGAACCCCATCCCCTGATGTGGTTCCACCCAAAAGTGGTGCAGGACCAATGGACAAGGAGATCCCGGGGTGGGCCCCAGATGTGCTGGTGCCCAGTGCCACGGCCAGCTGAGGTGGGACAGGTGGGTCCACCAGGACCGGCCTTCCAAAACGTGCTATGGTGCTTCAATTTTACAACATATGTGGGTTAGTAATAGTCAACACATTCCAGGATTAGGTATAACAGCATGCATAGATATTCCCATTAACCCAAACATCAGATATGGAACAGTTGCATAGCAAACAGAACACATGCATATCTGGAACCACAGTGGCCATTACAACAGCATGCAGGTACATTGATGGCAGCATGCCACCAATGTGGGAGTATTTCAACGTGGCACAAGATTAGAAACAAATTTAAATAATTATCAAACAATAGGACACATGTCCCAACAGTAGATTTAATACAGCACATACCGATTGAGTTGTGTATTTAGTTTATTGTTGCAGATATGGTGGGGGGGGGATGTCAGTTAACAACTAGTATGTTTCTGTAGTTCTCATTACTTTCCTAGTCAGTGCTGTGATCTGTACCTTACAGGTATTAGTACACTGCCCTATCGCCTTAGTTTGGACAGTATTATGGATTTAGACAATTATATGCATAAACTGAGTTTTACCTGCAGTATACACCTCTTACCTGGTATACCTGTGGAAGTATTGTTTGTTAACACTAACTGTTTCTACACATATTCCCAGATTCCAGGTTGATGTTATGCACATACCTGTCCATCTCTTATTGCACACACTCTGGGCATGTCTTGACCACATGCAGGTGAACCGGGACATAGGTTCATAGGTTCATAGGTTCATAGGTTCATACTAGGCTAGCTGCCCTAGGGCATTTATAAGCCTAGCCAGAATGTGTTTGGCTTTCGCCACCCATTTTAAATTTATTTTGCTATGCCCTTTTTCGAGGTTAGTATACTGTGCCTCTATCTAACAGTGACACAGAAGTGATACCCGGGGTAAACCTACAATCTCCCATCCACTCATCAAGATTCCTCTTGAAGAGAGTCAATGAGGGACTCTGCCTAACCTGGACTGGGATTTTATTCCAGAGTGAAGGGAGCCTCTGGGTTATGAATCTGTCCCTCCAGCATGTCCTATTTATTTCAGTGCTGAGGTTCAAGTCTCTCGAAAGCGTAGCTCGATGGGATTTGGATTTTCTGAGGTGCAGCATGTCCATTAATTCGGGTTGGACATGGCTTTATACGTCAGGCACAGATCGCCTCTGAATAGGCGGTATGCCACTGAGTAGAGCTGGAGTTTCTTTAACCGGGCAGCATATGGCAACTGTTTGAGACCTTTGATCCTCTTGGTGAGGTACTTTTGCGGTCTTTCCAGTTGCTGCAGGTGTCTGGTAAGGTACATCCCAAAGGGGCATTGTACTCAATTATGGGCCTGATGAGGGATGAGTAAAGAGGCACGATGACCTCCCTGATCTAGATGTGAATCCCTTCATGATTAGGTGGGCTATATAAAATGTTTTTCTAACCACTTTGGCCACGTGGTTGTCAAATGAGAGATTGCTATCAACTTGGGTCCCCAGGTCCCTAATTACTTCTTCTGTACTTAATGGATTTCCACCTATGTGGTAATTTGTGGGCACTTTGTTTTTGCCAAAGGGGATGACTATACACTTTTTGGCATTTAGCTTGAGGCCATGGCACTGGCACCAGTTGTCTGTTTCTATGAGGCCCTTTTGGAGGATGCTTGTGTCGGCTGGAGAGTCGATTATGGCACCCAGTTTGCAGTCATCTGCGAACTTGGTCAGCCACAGTCCTTCCGTGTTGGCCTGTACCTCCAAGAAATATATGCTGAACAAGAGAGGTCCCAGGACTGAGCCTTGTGGGACACCACTTGTAACTGGTTTGGAGTCTGACATGGCTCCAGCAATTCTAACCATGTGGGTTCTGTCCTTGAGCCAGTTTGCAATCCATCTAGTGACATAGGAGTTTATAT
This sequence comes from Protopterus annectens, assembly GCF_019279795.1. Lineage (NCBI taxonomy): Eukaryota > Metazoa > Chordata > Ceratodontiformes > Protopteridae > Protopterus > Protopterus annectens. The sequence goes on along the minus strand of NC_056731.1, from coordinate 1,823,940,427 downwards.
TTAAGCTGGTGAGCTTATCTATAATGCCCGAGTGGGGTATTGTATCGAAGGCTTTTGCGAGGTCCAGGTAGGCTGTGTGGACCACCTTCCCCTCGTCAATGGCATTGGTGACTGTTTCAAAGAAATCAACCAGGTTTAAGAGGCAGGATCTGCCCTTAACAAAGTCGAACTGGGTAGGATCCAGTGTTTGTAGGTCCCCAATATCTTTATTTATGAGGTCCATGACGATCTATATTTCGATTATTGTCCTCTTAAACATTTAGTGAATTGTACAATGACAGGTTTGTTTTCATTGACATTTTCCAAATATGTACAGGCCTGACAGACAGTTATATGACATGAAATGCTGCCTACATGTCAGAGATTAGCACACTGATATGGCAGAGGGAGAGGGTAATAGCCGGCAGATATGGGCCGATTAACTGGACATTCTGGGCAATTCTGTACTCTTGTGGGGTATGATTCTGCATACAGCTTACTACCACTCCTAGGATTCGAACCATGGCTGTGTCTGCTAAAAATAAAACACTGTCCATCACAGTTGAGTGTGCTATATAGATATTGCTGTGTATTTCTTCTCTGATTTCTGTCTATAATTCTCCTGTGGTTTTACATTCTGACCTTGTAATTACAACACTCTTATACAGGATTTCCTAGACAGTTTTATTATGTAGCACAGTGTGGGTGACAGTGATGAGGGATACCTTATTATTTAGAGGAACTCCAACACTAACAATGCCATACAATACCAGAGTAAACAGTAACAGTACATGATATCAATCTTTTATTTCTAGGCATAGTGTTCATATCTGACAGACCTGTGGGAGCAATGTTTGTTAGCACTACCTGAATGTTGCCACACAAATTACCAGATTCCACATTAATATTATGCACATACATCTGTCTCTGTTATTGTACACACTCTGGTCACAGCTTGACAACATGGGGGTGTAGATGGGACATACGTGGCTTATTACTCTCATAACATTTTGGGGAGTTGCTAGAGTGACAGGTCTGTTCTTATAGATGTCTGACAATCAGTGTAGTTCTTGTTTGCTGCCTAAATGTCTGGGCTCATCCCACTGATTTGCCAGGGGGACAGGGTGACAGGCAGCAGATATGGGCCAATTTAGTGGACATTCTGGAAATATCTGTACAGTTGTGTGGTATGATTCTGCATACAGCCTACCACTCCCAGGATTTGAACCATGGCTGTGTGTGCTAAAAGAATAACAGTTCACATCTCAGTTGAGTGTGCTATTTGGATTTTGTTGTCTGTCTTTTCACTGTTTTCTAAGTCTCTCTCAGTTGTACTATATGACCTCCTGGGATTACAACAGTCATATACAGACATTCCTACACATTTTATTTATGTAGCACAGTGTGGGTAACAGTGCTTAATACAACAGTACTATTAAGGGATTGCAACTCTGCATTACCATATGATCCCACAGTAAATGCATGCAGTCCAGCAGTTAGACCTTTATTGTCAGGCTATTATGCTTTTATTTACATACAACCTATATGAGACTCTTCCTGCCATATCCTCTGGTGTATGCAGTACAACACTTAACTTACTACTACTTTTAGATTTATTTCCTATGACAGTACATGCAAGAATATTACTAACCTGCCTCGCGTCGCAACTTCTGCAGTCTACAGGCATGAGTTTCCTGGTTTGCAGCCCGCTCATCTGGCACTGTGAAAGACATAAGAGGAATATTTAGCCATACCTATCCATAATATACATGAGCTGGCAATTATTAAATAGGTAGTGGACTGATACTTACACACAGCTGGGACATCCCCTGTCCTCCTAGCATCTTGGATCCACTGATCTAAGAGATTACCCTTTCTCTGCTTCAGGTCAGCATAGTGATGCCTGACTTGCTCATCAGTTCGGGGTATGCCAGTGGCACTGGTGAGGTCACAGGCGAGACGGTCCCAGGCTTCCGCTTTGTATTGGGAACCCTGGTACTGGCCCTGCAGCAGTCTCTGGTCATGGTCTTTCACAAGGAGTTCTTCCCTGACTCTGGACTCCTGGGTGCCCCAGCGCTGCACCCAAAAGTGCACACCCTCTCCCATACCAGACATAGTGCCTACAGGGGAAAGCAGCAACCAGTTATGAGATGTATTCCCGCCTGTTGGGTTTAAATAGGGCCGGTTTCCCACACTTTGCCTTGATTGGACAGTTTTGAAAATGCTAAGCTATGGGCAAACCTGCTTACCTAAGGTTGGCATTGCTTAAAGGGGTATACCAATGGGCAAAATTATTTAGCTGGCCTACACATTGCTTACACCTACTAAGCTGGGCTGTTCATTGCTTAGCGTTGCTTAATTTTTAAGTTGCATTATATTTCCTTTTTGGCATTGATTTATTATTCATTACATGTTATATATGTGTTTGGTATCCATGATTCATGTGTACGTTCACTCTATGGGGTCCTTGTGTTTATTAGGGGATTTAAACACTTTATTACAATGACACCTCACTGGGCTTTGGGATTAATGCAGTACTCCAGTTCACATATTTATGTTATGTAGTAGGTTATACAACATAAAACTGTATATAGAGTCCTTTCACATGTTCAGTTTGATTTTCCAGTAGTGAGGATCTATTTGGTGATACCTCAATTTTTGTGTATTGCTGTGATGGCTTAGTGGTTAACTACTGTGACTATAGTGTATAGGATCCTAGGTTCAAGACCTGCAAAGGCTGTTTATTTCTTTCTGGCCAGAACAGTGGCTGATGCATACAGAGTGACTGAGGCACTTTTAAGCAATTGTAAGTGGATTTGTGCAGGTTTGCACAAAGGTAAGTAATGCTAATCTTCTGTTAAATATGCTTACAGAGAGTTAATTTCCATATCGCTTAACATGTGTGTGCATTGCTTACCCCCGTGCAAATGGGCTTAAATCCACTTACTACTGCTGAAGTATGCTTAATCTTGTTTAATAGTGCTTACTCCCGCTTACCACCACACTCATTTAGACAGTAATGTCAGATGGTTCTTGGGAAGGTGGTGGATATGGAAACTGTATGGATTTATCATTCATTACACATTTTATCTTCCGTTTATATCCCTGATTACTGTGTACATATACTGTATGGGGCACTTGTGATTATCTGTGGACTTTACAACATTATGACAATGACACCTCACATCTGCATTTAATGCAGTACTCCAATTCACAAATATATGTTATTTAGTAAGTTATGCAAAAAAAAAATATTGATCATAAAGTGATTTGACATAGAAAATGGAACTCAAACTGGGAATGACTACTCATAAGGTGAATGCTCTGCCCACTACACTATTGCAGTACTGTTTCATTTGCATATATCTTGCTTTTTAGCCTCTTGTGCCATTTAAGCTGCATTGAATGTAGCTAAGCGATGGGCAGACCCACGCACCTACGGTTACATTTAATCTGTTTCATAAAAAAAAAAAAAAGAACTTGTTTATATTTCATGTTTTAACTATTGCTCTTATAAACTTGGGGGGATGTTGCTGGGGATATGCAAACACCTATGAGCGGTCTCACTCATTCTTATTCCTACACTGCTGTTCTTGATTGCATGGGCGTGTATATTCTGAGAGCTCTGCTCTCAGACACGTCCCCTGCACTCGTACATGCTCCATGTCTGTTTAGGAGCTCAGGCAGCGTGCCTTCATTGATATGCATGGAACGCTGCTGTCCTGCTCTTAAACGGCCACTTCCATGCATGACTAAGCTAGTCCTGCATGGAAGGATAGTGAATTTGGGGGAGTATCTATTTCTGTTTTATAAAATACAATGTTTTCAGTGTTCAAAAGTCTCTTTAGTATCAAGTATGTTAGTTAAATTATTTTAAGTTTTTCAGATTTTATCAACTGTTTATTTTATCCAGTGAGGCTATATTCCAGCCATGTCTTCTTGTCCAGAATACAGACAGAAGTGAACCATTTGGCTCCTTTAGCTAAAATAAAATGTCCACAGCATTAAGCATCATATGTTACTTAAGGAATTTGCCTGCAGTTAGAGCTCTGTCAGGAACCTCAACTTCACCTTCCATTTTTATAATGCTCACTGCTTCCTTGGAGACAACCAGTTATCTTTAAAATGGTCAGACTCCAACAGTTGTGTTTTCTCTTTCCACTTCCACACTTCCTACATGTTTTTCCAAGTGTACTTTAAGTAAATCACCTACTGCTTCCTCATCATGGACTCATCCATTGCACCAAACAGGATTTTTCAAGCTTTTACTTGTTCCAATTGGACCACTCTTTATAATCAAGCATGAACATATTGTTAGTCTGAATTTTGTATTTTTGCACGTACTGCACACAATGATGCACATAAAGTGATCATCTGTGTTTTATGTGTAAGTTTCATTTTCTGGCACTTTGATATTTGCAGTGATGCTTTGTTTTGAGGAACTGTTTGAAGATGTTTTAACTTTGTATAAGATGTTTGCTTTTTGCACTGCAGTAACAGTTTGACTAGTTTTATTTTACCTGTTGAATGCTCTGAATAAGTATTAGGAAGCTTGTTTTTGTTCCCACATTTATCCTTTCTCCACGGTTGTCTGACGTTGGAGTAAGTATATTTAACTAAGGATGATGTGGGGTTTGAGGGTAGCTTACCATTCTGCAAAATAACTATTTCATTTTCTGAGGTTATGAATGTTTTGCTATAATGTTGTTAGGTTTCCATTATAGTGGGATCTGATATCAGTGGGTGATGTTTGGTCATGGACCCCACTGAATGTATTCTCCCTGCAAGCGCACTCCAGCAAATCACAACATGAAAACAGAAGTATTTTTCCACACACCTTCAGATTTTGAAACCAGACTGTGTCATGGCCAAATATCTATTTGGGGAACAAGTAGCCATCCAGCCAAAAAAAGCACATATCACTTCATCTATAATGATTCAACAATTGCATGCACTTACTGTCAGATGTTCTAATGACTCATTGCTTATTAATATGAAGTTTGCTTTCTGCTAAGACTAGGTGTTACTGTAAAATCTGTAGACATTGTAACCTGATCCAATTTATGCTTCTGATTGTATTAAAATTAGTCAATTTATTTATATGCTTCTACTGTGCTTTTTAGCAACCACTATGACAATTGTTGTATTGTAGCTTCTGTTCTAATTCTTAAGTTGCTGTAATTGTTAACACTTTTTACTATAATTTGTTTCTTGGAGCTTTTCTCCCTATGCTTCCGCTGAAAATGGGTCACTGGCTCAGTCAGACCATCCCGGTAAACAAATGTAAAATAAATAAATAAATAAATATACATGGACTTTTTTTTTAATTAATAACAATGTGCATCCTTTCCAAGACAGAATATATGTGTGTGAATGAGAGGGAGGATAGAGGAATGTTGAGGATGCAGGGAGTAGAGGTGGCAAAGGTGGATGAGTTTAAATACTTGGGATCAACAGTTCAGAGTAATAGTGAGTGTGGAAGAGAGGTGAAGAAGAGAGTACAGGCAGGATGGAGTGGGTGGAGAAGAGTGTCAGGAGTGATTTGTGACAGACGAGTACCAGTAAGAGTGAAAGGGAAGGTCTACAAGAGGGTAGTTAGACCAACTATGTTATATGGGTTGGAGACAGTGGCATTGACAAAAAGGTAGGAGTCAGAGCTTGATGTGGCAGAGCTGAAGATGTTAAGATTTGCACTGGGTGTGACGAGGATGGACAGGATTAGGAAAAAGTATATTAGAGGGTCAGCACACGTTGGAAGGTTTGGAACCAAAGCCGGAGAGGCAAGATTACGTTGGGTGGACATGTGCTGATTAGGGATGCAGAGTATATTGGGAAAAAGATGCTAAGGATGAAACTGGCAGATAACAGGAAAAGAGGACGGCCTAAGATAAGGTTTATGGATGTGGTGAGAGAGGACATGCAGGTGGTTGGTGTGACAGAGCAAGATGCAGAGGACAGGAAGAAATGGAAACATTTGATCTGCTGTGGCGACCCCTGACTGGAGCAGCCGAAAGAAGATGAAGAAGTTACACTCCCCTCTCCCTCTACCCTTCAGTGAATGAATATTTATTAAATCAGATAGCCTTTACTCTCATTATATAATATTTTCTGCTCTCTGAGAGTATCATACATTTTGGTATTATGCTGGCTAATCTCTCCAGCATTTGTCAGATGCACAGGGCAGACATACATACTATATTATATATAGATCCATCTGTATCATGCACATATGCTATATCACTGGGTCACATAAGTTATTAACTATGTTATTCCTACAGTACCTGGAGCTTGTTCACAACATGGGGGTGCAGCAGAAATTCACTTCCCAGCATTGTTCATTTCAAAATAGACATCAGTGTGTAGCAGAACTATGCACTGTAAACTGAAGCACTTTGTTGTTCTACCAGAACACAGTCATATGATGACAGTATACCTTAACCTTTGGGATAAAAATATGTTCTTGCTGAAATTTATGACAATTAGAACACAGAGCTGGCTAATGAAAAAAAAGTTTTATGTTAAGAGAGTAAGTTAAGTTTTCAGCATTTGGCAGGGATCTGCTTATTCCCATTTATGTAGAATCAACACTTTTTTGTACTTACATGGACATCATTACAATACAATGAATTACACCATCAAATGTTTCCACTTTTTCTGGGACCAATTTGGTTATTAACATTCTTTGCTACAAATGTAACTGATGCCAACATTCATGGTGATAAATGTGTGTTCCCTAAATACTGCTTATTTTAAACTGCATTTATTAAAGGAAAACAGATGGTAATTTGTTAAAGTATATAAATCCATTACAAATCACAATGTGTTGTGAGCATGAAGTGGCTCAGAAATGGGTCAGAGGTCATAGGGTGCTGGGCACTGAGTCTGTAGATGAACTTCTCTACAGACTAAAGTAAAATAAATGTTTAAATGCTAGTACTCAGAGGGTTATGCACACACACATGCAAACACTTCCAACTTTGAATGAGTTAATGCTGCTCAAACATAACAGCTATAATTTAACCTTCTACCACCTACAATGCTGTCTATGTGAGTTGATAAAAAGAAAGTTTCAGCATATATGCCAAGAACAAGAGACCAAATATTCTAATAGCTTTCAGCACTTTGTAGTCTTTGCTTTATGTGTGGCTTAAGGAATTTTCTAGAGCATTGCCTTGAAATGGGTTTTTCCAGTAGGAAAAATAACATATTCCAGCAGTTACCAAATGGTGAAGACAACTTCCCAGTACAGGTTTAGTTTACTTTCAGGGAAGTCTCAAGCAAGTCCAAATATTATTTGTGCTTTAAACATTTTAAACTTTGTAAACATTTTTTTTTTTAATTTGTCAGCTTACATGAGATTCGGTTAAAGGCCGAAAGATAACAGTCAAAGAATATGAGCATTTTCTCAGTTCAGTATTGAAGATAAAGTACTAAGCTAAATCTAAACTGCTTCTAGTAAATGTTTTTTTTGTGTGTGTGTGTGTGTGTGTGTGCGTGCGTGTGTGTGTGTGTGTGTGTGTGTGTGTGTGTGTGTGTGTGTGTGTGTGTTGTGCTAGGGGATTGGTCTGCTTGTAATCGAGGCGGTATTTGTATTTGCAGGTTCAGAGCACTTTTATGATATGTAGGGTAGACACAGGGATTTTCATAATATTTTAGGGATGTAAGTGGTGACAGATTCTGAGAATGTATGGCATATTCTGCTGTAATGATTTTCTGATGGTCTCCTCCTCAGTGGATGGTGCACCTAAGGATCCTATGCCGTTTGCAGGGACTTAGTTTTAGTTAGACTTTGGAGTAGAAAATAAGAAAACCAAATTTCAGTTTTATAAAGCATAGTATATAAAAGTTTTTAATCTCACCTGTTTTTAAACAGTAATACATACGTATTTAGTATTGTGATATATTTTTCAGAAGGAGACCTTTTTAATCCTATTATAATCCTACTATAATTCCAGTAGGACTCCACATGGTCTAATAGTTAAAGTACAGAGTTGATAATGCTTCTGTGAAAAATCTTTTCTTCTTTCTTAGGTTTGGTTTTCTACTATAAGTTAAAAAAACACTCAGAGTTCTATAGTTATAATTCTGTTTTAGTTAAGCTGGCATGTGCTTTTGACTTGCAGACTTCATTAGATCAATTGAAAGCAATTTGTTTGACTTTTATTTATTTATTTATTTGACATTCAGTAACCAGGTTTGTCTGTCTGGGCAGAAGCCCATTTTCAGTGGCGACCAGAGGAGAAAATCTCTAGAACTGTGCAAGAGACAGTACATTATAAAACAACAGTAGATTTACGTAGATTCCAGATACAAGTAGTTCAAATTACAATTTCAGTTAACAATTAGAATAAAAACGTATGACCCATAAGTACAACAAAGAGCATAACTAGTTTAAACACATAGGTTTATAACATGAAAACATGCTAGGTGAGCTGATACAGTGTACATTAGACAATGACAGAGTCTTTTAGGTAGGAAAATATTAGATAATTTTGGTAATGAAAGCAACCAATAAGTGAGGGGATTGGATGATTGGGTCACACACAGTTTGCATTCTGCTTCATGACTCATCAAAACTAATTGGAAAAGACTGGATAGTTTAAGTAATGAAGCCAGCCATTCAAGTGAAGAGATGAAGCTGTCAATGGAGTAGATGGTTTTATCACCCAAAATTTGCATTCTAATTCAAGACTGGTCAAAAATGACTGGCATGTGGAGGCAACAGAATTAGGGGAGAATTTATAAAAATATGACTACTGACCACAACATGTCTCACCAAAGGCCACAAAACAATTTGCCATACCATCTAAAAATATGTTTTAAAGCCTTCCCAATAGTCACTGTTACAAAGGAAAAATATTAATAACAACAGAGTATGCACATAATTAAAACCATTCTGGGTATATATTCTAAAATGTGCTTCATTAATCCAGCTTTATACTTTATCATATTTTGGTACTAATTCAGGAAAATGCTAATGACCTTGTTGCATATGCACAACATATACAAACAATTTAATAGCAAAGCTTTAATCCACATCACCACAATAAGTACACTGTCGAATATCGAATATTTGGTATTAGGAAAGCACCGTGTACTGATGTGAACAATATGCTATCGTAATATCCAGCAATTAAGTCACTCTGAAATCCCCAGGGATATAATGGCAGTTGTGAGTGCATTTTGTAATGGGGTGTATTGCTGTCAGTTGCTGAAACATTTAAGAAGCCCAGCAAAGTGACTGAAATATAGCCTTATATACATTATACCCATGTACCAAATATAGGGTTTCACATGCATTTTCGCTATCATAGTCTGGCCTGCTGCACTATACTTGGTTTCCATTAGAGATGGACACATAACTTCTCTCAGTATGAAGAATGCAGCAGATGTTCAGAATAAGTTTTTACAGAGTAGTCATTACATCGGAAGTAAAAATCCAAATACATTTTATGAGACAAAGTAATATTATGTTACTGAAAACTCAACATCAGCAAAAGGATATCTACTAAAATGTGCTGATGTCAAAATTTAGCGTTTACCTACTTCCAAAATTCTGTAAGGGTAAAATGTTGGTTTTATTTGCATTTTTACCCTTGAGTATTATGTTTTTATTTCTTGAACATTTTGTTAGGAAATCTCAAAGATGGACTGTCATATGGCCTTTTTACATATATCTCAAATTGCAAGTTTGGCAGGCATTTTCCCTATCATAATCTGGCATGCTGCCTTCTACTCAGTCTCCATTATTTATAGGTGGGTATACAACTTCTGCTCAGTATGGGAATGCAGAACATGTCTAGAATACAACTTTCTTGCAATGTCACTTTATCAGAAGTAAGCACCTTATATATTTCAACAGGCAATGCAACTTTCTCTGATTGCAAGGGTGGTAACACTAAAAACTATCTTCTGAGGAGGCTATGTGTCAATGTCAACTTCAGCATTAAGATGTAGTGAAATTCTAAAAGTCAGAATGACAGACTTAAGTATACGTGGTACTTGTTATTATTCACCGAAAGATTTGTAAAGATGATTTAAATTGGGACTAGGATAGATATCTAGATAGATGAGTAAATGATAACTTATTGCATAGTAGTACTACTGAATGCCAGATCCCAGAAGCTCAAAATGTTGACACTTTGCAGTGTTGAACTCAAAATACCTACTAATTGTATACATGTACTACACACATGCACTGTGCTAGTGCATAAAAAAGGACATGCTATATGTTTTTGAATTTTAAAGCAGCATCATTGAAATTTACTTTTTCTGTCATATTAATATTTAAGATGTTGTATTGCACTTTCTGTAAGTGCTGTTAAGACATGCCATCATATCTCTCAGCTGTCCCTGATTTTCGGTGATGTCCCTAATTTTGACTCATTTTTAGGTCTGTCCTCTTAATCCCTCTTAAAACTGGTGACTGTTGGAGAAAAGGTAATGAATTTCACTTGATAAATAAAGATAATAATTAGACTTATAGACTTCTTTTCATTCAGAAGATGTATATTAATTCATATCTTCTTATTCTGTCAATATCTCAAGTTAATAGTGCTAATATTTTAAAAGTGTCCCTAATTGCCCCTGGGTATTTCTGGACATTGTCCCTGATTCAGTTGAGGTTTGTCACTGACTGGTTGGGAGCTAAGAATCCCATCAGTATTATAAGACTAATCGCTGTAGGTCTTTGACATGAAAATTTTATAGGACTATCATGAAGCCGTACAGAGATATTATGATTTGTAGGGTAAGGTTAAATTCTAGCAAGATTTTTTTTTTTGCATTGACAAAATGCAAAATTTGCAAAACAGTCAGTTGAAAATAAAAATGCCTGTTTTTACAGAAACAAACCTGAAAACTATCAATGTATAGTATAGTAATGTAATGTATAGTATTGCTGTGACTTCAAGCTTAAAAAATTAATGCCTGTATGGCAGTGATATTGTCATTCCTTTGTGGTATCACTAACATTTTAGTTCTTTTAATTTAATTTATTGCTGTGGACTGAAAATGTTATAAAATCAATGTATTTACATTAAACTTAAATGTACAGTTTTCCTTCGCTTTTGAGGCTAGAACCTCAACTTAAACATGATTTATAAATAATTTTAGTAACTTTCAATGACAATTTCATTAGAAAATGTAAAATTATTTTGGAGATGCAGACATTTATACAGAGAGAGCAAAAATGGTTAGAAACAAGTACTAATATAAAAACATGCACTGGGAAAATGGTCAGTGGTAAAGGAGACTGAAAACAACAGTGGCCAAAGAAACTTTCTTGGTGAAGTCCAAGTTTTGTTAAGTAACAGTCCAAGTTTTGTTAAGAAACAGATTTAAATGAAATGCAGTATCCGTTGTATACATTTAAACATGTCTGGGGATAGAGCTAGAAGAAGTGACCACTTAAAATAATGGGAAACTTGATCAATGATGTTTCCTTGATGGAGTACCAGTTTAAGAGACAATATATACAGCATAGGTTCATAGGTTCATATACATACATATATATGTATATATCTTTATATACACCAGATTATTGAACTGTGAGAATCTTAAGAATCCAAGTCTTGCATTCCTGTCTTAATTACTAGCCCTTATATTTTGCAATCTAAATCTCCAAAGATAGGATGCATATGTGTATGTTGGGTACTTACATGTTTCCCTTATCCATGAGGGCCATTGGTGCTAAACCAGAGGTGAATTTAAGGTTGTCAATCCATTTGTCTAAGCTGCATTAGAACAGAGTAAGAGAAGTCCACTGCTTTATGTGGTAGAGAAGCAAGTTCCACAGAAGGGGTACTTTTTGTGATGCATATCTATTCCTCCCAGAACATTCCGTTAATCTTGCAAAAGAGATTGAAAACCTTGAGGTGGTGTTTCTGATACCACTGGACTTCCAAATGTGTAAAACGTTTGACAGATCAGGGTCTTTTGATGCTTTACACATTGAGGCAGAGTTCAGCTCTTGGTATCCTGTTTTATACAAAGAAGAGAGAGAAGGCTTTGAGGTGGTCTCCACAGTTTTTATGATTTAGGTCACTGATATTTTTAGTGAGAAGGTGTTGTGGTCATTCTAGCTGTGCCAAGTATTTGAACAAATGCATACTGAAAGGAGTATTATACTCAATGATCAGCCCATTGAGTTTTGAGTAAAGAGGAACAATAACATCCCCAGACCTGGATGGCATACCCTTCATTATAAGCTATGTGATGAAAAAGGACTTTTTTACAATAGTGGATACACAGTGATCAAAGGACAGTTCTTAGTCAACATAGGTTCCCAAATCTCTAACTAAAGGATGAGTTTTTGGGTGGGAGTGTCAATGTGGTAGATACAAAGGGGGTAATCATTGTTAGAGGGTATGACTATATATTTATTGGCATTTAATTTCACTCCAATGGTTTTGCTCCAGCTATTTGTTTGGGACAGAGCATTTTGTAGGCTTATGATATCCTCAGGGAGTTTATGAGGACACCATATTTGTAGTCATCTGCAGACTCAGTCAGCTGCAATTCCTTGACATTAGCTTTGACCTTCAAAGAGTAAATGCCAAACAGAAGTGGCTCATGGACTTAACACTGTAGTGCTCAACAAGTGAGTGGTCTTTGGAGGCAGTACAGCTGCCCAGCCTTACTTCCTCTATTGCATGTATGAGCCAGTTTGCTATCCAGCAAGTTACATAGGGGTTAATATTTAGCAGTGAGAGTTTATCAATGATTCCTTAGTGTGGGATTGTGTTGAATATACTTATAAGGTCTAGATAAGGAGTGTGCACCAATTTGCCTCTGTTCCTTGCATCAGTGACTTTTTTGAGGAAGTCACCCATGTTATGTAGCAAGACCAGGCCTTGATAACTCTGAACTGGGTTGGGTTGAGGTCTGTAGGTCACCTATATCCCTATTTTAGTAGTTCTATAGCGAACCTTTCCATAGCCTTACAGATGAGGCTGGTTAGGTTTATGGGTGTATAATTATCTGATTTTGTTGTAGCCCCACCTTTATGCAGAGGAATGACCACTGCTGTCCTTCATTCATCTGGCACAAATCCTATTTTGAGGCTCATGTTGAATAGCCACTGTAGGAGATCTGACAAGTCATGTTACAGTCTAGCCAGTAGACAACCTGTTTTGTTATCTGACCCCCATAGATGTAGTGCTGTTTGCATTGGATAGTATCTGTAGAACATGTTTTGGGAGACTTGAGGAGAAGAGGAAGATGTGAGCATTTAATCTGTGAATAGTGTAGTGGGGATAGAGGATAAAGCTGGAGCTGAGTTTGTCTGCTAGTACATTCACTCTGTCCTTTGGACATGAGCATTTGATACCGTTTACTATTAACGGCACAGTGCTGGGCATTGTTTCTGAGATTTCTAGCATAGTTAAGGGATGCTTTGTGGATATCTTTCAATTGTGGGGCTATTTTTACATTACATTTGGTTTTGGTTGATCTGATCAGCATATGGAGTCTTTGTTTAGTCTATCAAACCGTGTTTTTAACTTCTTGAGATTTACATTGGTTTCTTTATGCAATTTTTTTTGTCTTTTATTATAAAACCTGTATATGTACACACACACACACACACACACACACAGACACACACACACACACACATATATATATATATATATATATATATATATATATATATATATATATATATCTGGATCTACTTTTATTAGATAAAAGCACGATCCACCAAATAGTACTTACCTGAGCTGAATCGACCGAAGTTGCACTTCAATGAATGAACGGTCTGCCGAATTCCTTTCACAGGGAAAGGAACCATTTGACCATGATGGTGAACTGTGCCCTCTCTTCCATGTAGTGCGATCTTGGAGTTGGTATATGTAAGTAGGAGGTGTGGGGATCAAAAACTCCCACTTTGGTTAGCTTACTTTTCTTTCATTTGGTTTGATTTCTGTGATGGTCAAGTGGTTCTTTTCCATGTGAAAGGAATTTGGTAGTCCGTTTGTTCGTTGAAGTGCAGCTTTGGTGGATTCAGCTTGGGTAAGTACAATTCAGTGGATACATGACCCTTTTTTCAAGCTTGATTTACCCCATCACACAGTTTTAAAATCTCCCTCATCACATAAGATTCTTAAAGTTGCCAATTATACAGAATGCAACACTACAAGACTAATGTACTACTGACAATAATGTAAAGAAAGATGACACAAGTTTTGCATCTTCCTTTTTTAAAGCAAAACTAAATTACCTTGTGTGATTGAATTTTGCAATACAATTCATTAAAGTCTACAGGTTTTATACTGTCTCTTTGTTTATATTTTTCCATCATTTTGTCACTTTGTGTTTTTATTAAATGTGTTTCTCAATAGTATCCCAGACTTCTGCTGTGGGAAAAGATAGGTACTGTTTGGTATTCAGTTTTTATGCTAATTCGATTTCCAGGTTTTTACCTGGATGGACCTATTTTTCAAGGGCCTTTATTCCTATTTTCATTGTCTGCAGGTTGACAGGTATGTGCCCAGAGTACTAGGTCTCAATTACAGGTGGGTAATGACTAACTGCACTGACAAACTCTGGCAAAATGTTAAATACTCCTGTTTTCAAAAGGGTTTTAGTATTAGCTAGTCAGGTTGGATAAAATTGTGGGAGGAAAGAAATGACAGGTTAATAACATTCAAGGAAACTACTTCAAAACCTGAGATAATAAACGTACCTCAGTGAGGTACAAAAGTGTAGCGACACCAACACCACATGCACCGCTGGTTTAATAAAGCAATAACCAATGATGTGGTGTGGTACATTGAAAATTTACCCACAGTTGGTGTGGTTTAATCATGAGGATGAAGCCCGAGTGATTAAACAAAGGCAACCGTGGATAAATCTTCAATATACCAGAACCACGGAGTCGGTAATTGCTATTATACAATGACATTATTTAAGAAAAAAAAATACTTACTTTTCTTAAATAATGTCTTTGTGTAATGGCGGATTACTGTTCTTCTGCTGGTTGGGGTATACTGTTTCTTCATTTTGATGTACTACGCATGCGTATGGGACTTGCATTCCCATGCGCACCCAGTACATCAATGCTTTGAAACGGAAGCAACGGAGAAAAGAAAGTCTCCATTGCTCTGTTTTCTCTTTTTTTCTTTTTTTTAATTGTAAAAAAAAAAAAGGTTTGGGGTCACTTTATACCAATGGAAAAAAGTCTATGGCGACCAGACCTGTTTCGGTTGGTATATTGTGAGATTTACAATGGGCACACTGGTTGGGCTGAGCCAATCAGCGTGCACATTTTCAATTAGCAATAGGGAGTCATTGTATAATTATTGACTTATTTGTTTATTTGATAACCAGATGGGAGCATTGGTCAGTTGATCCTTTTTAGTCATGACCCAGCTCAATAGAGCTAAAGTACAATATTTGACATTTAGAACAATTCATTATTACACAGTTCCTAACTAAAATGTCAGCACTTGTAACACAGTGTACTACACACTGAAAAAAAAGACTTAAATATCTGCATTGGTGGTTCAGTGGTAGAATTCTCGCCTGCCATGCAGGGGGCCTGGGTTCGATTCCTGGCCAATGCATGCACATTGTTAAGGGTTGGGAGGGTGGCCTAATGGTTAAGGTGTTTGCCTTACAAACACAAGGTGCAGGATTTGAGTCTCACAAAGGGTAATTGACTAGGCTTAAAATGGCTCGTAAGAGCAGTTAGCTTAGTACAAACCTATGAAATTCAAGAGAATATTGAACATTGCTCTTCTCCTTTGAACTTGTTTGTTTTGGGCATTACTTTTAAGTTTTCTAACACAGCTAAAAAGGTTTTGTGGTTGTCCTTAGCACAGCTGACAACTTTCAATTTGTTTTTACTTTTAGAAGATTTGATTTTGATTCTCAGTTCTTTGTTGATCTTTTTGAGTTCATCTCTAGATGATCGGGTATTAAGTTTGTTCTTACAGGCTATAACATTCTTCCTCTTACTGTATAGTTTGTTTATATGGGTTTATTCAGGAATTTGGCATTGTATTTATGTGTTATGGGAAAAGATGCCTCAATGCATATTTTGTGGTAGGTACATAAATTATCCCCAAATGTGAAAACATGTGAGATGGGGTCATCAAGTCGAAGAGGGTACTTAAATTTCATCAATTCATCAGTTAGCTGGATAAGGTTTACCTTAGATTAGTATCTACTGACAGATGGATTTTGTGGTAAGTCAGGTTTTAAACTCATAGTGAGTGTTAGAGAGCAGTGGTTAAATATGACCAGTGATGTGATAATAGTAGGTGATTATCATAGGATGGCAATATTGGTAAGAACTGGGTCCAATTTTTTAAAACCCCAAGATGGGACCCGAACCAATTGATCTAGAGAAGTAGTATTAATGAAGTCCATATTTATTTGAGGTAGTGTAATTTTCCCAGGTAATGGGGGCGCAGTTGAAGTATCCGAAGACAATAGTGTTAGGATCAGTAGAGATGGATGGCAGTTTGTTTGGAAACACCTCATAGGCTACAGGTGATATGGAGGGGAGACAGTAGTTGGCTATGATAGTGTACATAGTTCTATTTACTGTGAAAAGGATATGGAGATGGTAAAGGTCATTGTCTTGGCCTAAGAGGCTTTAGGAATGCACATATGTTCCCTCCAATAACACCTTCATGTTCTGTGTTGGGTCTAAAGGAGTGGTAGACCCTGAAACCCTGCATTGTGAGGGTATTACCATAATTCTGAAACCATGTTTCATTAATTAGGCAGATATCTAGAGTTTCAAGAATTACTAATGTCTGTAAGGAGTGCAGCTTCTGTTTTATAGGCTTCTAACATTGAGCAGTGCTACTTTTATATAGTTTTGATTTTTATTAGCTATGTTTGGTATTTTGAGGAGACTAACCACATTTAAAAAGATACTATGTGAAAGAAAAGTTTTCTGTCCAATATAAAGAAGGCATGAGGAGAAAGAGATGCAGGCCAATCCTAGCAAAGCAGCCAGGTTTGCAGAAACCTTCTCCCAGGCAGATATATTTTGTATTCCCTTAGAACGACACCAATAACTAAACCAATAATTCAATTCAATTATATTTTGTTTGTATAGCAAGATCATTTTTGGCAATGGTAGGATACTGCTCAGTACTAGTTTCACACCAATCTCAGATGCATATTCTGAGAGCTCCATCATGTCCCTCTTCATATGATCCAAGGAGTTATGTCTCAAGTCATTCTCTCCAGGATGTGCAGAGACCATGTCATATGTCTACTGAAGGTGAAAGGACTTGAGAGATTTTGATTTTCCTTGCAGAGACTTATTTTTCCCGGATGGTCCAAAAGTGTACTAAAAAGTGTCAGCTACATTGTTAATGAACAGTAAGGAATAAGTAAGAGCATGGATTGGGGAAACAGACTGACCACATTAAATAAAGGGGAGATTGAGAAAAAAAATGAAATCATGTTTCTTGTTTGTGGCTCTCAGACATCTCTCAGGGCATTTTATATTTACTGGGACAAGCTTAGTGATGACAAACAAACGGAAAACTCAAGTAGGAAAACAGAAGAAGTGATATCATAACTGTTTATTATTCAGTTAATGTGCATTTAGGTACTTGTTTTAACAATAGGGTAACCTAATCATAGTATTATTTAAGTATGTTTTCCAGAAACAGTTAGATATTTAATATCACATTTCTGCTAATAAATGAATCATTCTCACCTGTGCTGAAGCTAGATCAAAATATGGTCGATTTGTCATCCCAGGAAAGGGAAACTGGGTCACTGAACCACTGAATCATTCAATGACACATTAGTTTAATGAAGAAGGTAAAAGTCAAGAGATGCCGATGTGCGCTATCCTGTACATTGGGTTGGATTCAACCTGCCTCTCACTTGCATAATGTATCACACTGAGCATTTCACATAAGCAGGCCGTGCTGCAGTGTTATTACCAAAGGAGTCCACTAAGTCTATATAGCTGAATTAATCAATAAAATAATACATAACTCAAAAGAATACTTCAGGTCCAAGCACATGAACAGACAGTCAGTTATGTAGGATTAACAGCAACATTTGGATAGCCATAAACTGATACTTTGCAACATCAGTGCATTTGTGGTCATTAGAATGACAACAGATGCTTCTGAACAGATAACCAGTAGGGTGAGGAGTCAAAAGTAACACCAAAATTAAGACTGAAGCTAATGAACGAGTAGGTTGGTGATAATATATAGCACCAAGGAACAGTTTTAATGCACTGGATCATGCATTTGTTGGAGGACAGAAATGTAGATGTAGTGAAGCTATCTTCCTTAAATAAGCAAAACTGGTACCTCACCTGTGTGCCTTGTTAAATCACAGCCTCTCCTAAGGCTTTGTCCCTACCAAATGGCACACTGCTACAGTCATCCCTCTCTACAAAGGAGAAATGACTACAGACCATGTGAACTATCTCCCCATTAGCCTGACAAGTTTATTATGCAAAGCTATGGAATGCATCATCATGGACTTAATAAACAAGGTTATGGGGAATCTCTAAACTCTGGATCCCACACAGTTTGGTTTTGTGAAGGGTAGATCATGCCTGCTCAACCTGGTCGACTTCTTTGAGTCAGTTGCCAGAGCTGTGGATGAAGGCAAGGTGGTTCATACAGCCTACCTTGATCTGTCCAAGGCCTTTGATACCATTCCCCACTCAGGAACCATAGAAAAACTCACTAAGCTAGGCATCAACCTCTGTATCACTAGGTGGGTTACAAACTGGCTCAGAGACAGAACCCACAGTGTGAAAGTAGCTGACTCCAAGTCAGACTGCCGACCAGTCACAAGTGGAGTCCCACAGGAATCGGTCCTGGGCCCTCTTCTGTTTGGTATCTACTTCTCAGAAGTCCAGGCCAACACGGAGGGACTCTGACTGACAAAGCTCACAAATGATTGCAAGTTGGGAGCCATTATTAACTCCCCAAATGATGTTGACATCCTACAGAAAGGCCTCACTGAGACCAGTAATTGGTGTGAGAACCATGGCTTTAAGCTCAATGCCAAAAAATGTGTCATCACCCCCTTTGGGAAAAAAACAGTTCCCATGAATTACCACATTGATGGTAGTTCACTGAACACAGACAGCATTGTAAGAGATCTGGGAACACAGGCTGACAGCAATCTCTCTTTTGACCACCACATTGCCACTGTGGTCAGAAAGTCCTTCTGTGTAGCACATCTCATTGCTATGGGTTTTGCATCCAGGAAGAAAGAGGTCATTGTCTCTCTCTACTTTTCTCTTATTAGCCCAATCATCGAGTACAATGCCCCATTTGGCATGTACCTCACTAGACACCTGCAATAACTGGAGAGGCCACAAAAGTACCTCACAAAGAGAATCCTAGGCTTAAAACACTTGTCCTATATGGACAGACTCAAAAATCTCCAACTATTCTCTGTCTCATATCACCTACTTAGATGGGATCTCTGTCTGACTTATAAAGCCATGTTTGACTCAGCTCTGTTAGAAATGCTAAATCTAAAGAAATCCCAATCCCTCCACATTACACACTCCAGAGACCTCAACCTCATTACCACAATCAACAGAACATGCTGGAGGGACAGATTCATAACCTAGTGACTGCCCATGCTATGGAACAGGCTTCCCATACATGTCAAGCAGAGCACCTCACTGGCCCTGAAAGGCAACCACAGTGCAGACCAGAAGTAGAAATCCACAAAATGATTTATTCTCCACAAAATAAGCACTTTCGTCCAAAAGTTAAAATTACAGGAACTTAATCAGATACAATTTAAAACAGTAAAACGCATGTTAAATACTAAAGCACAGTGACATAATTTCCTTTCTCAGGGCAGTGAGCACTGCTTACTCAAACCACACCCCCTTAACACAAGCACAGACAAGCACACAGCCCAGGTCAGAATACATATAAAATGCAATTGTGAACATAAATTAAGGTTTAAATGATCCATGAGAAAAAATAAAAATGTAAAAATATCTTATAAAAAGTATATATGTATATCTGAATAAAGCAATTAATCCTATTTGTAGTCTAACTTTACATTTCCGGTGCTTTTAATTTTAAGAGACTAGAAATGGAGAGACTGTCATTAAGTCCTGGTCAAGACAAAGAATTTAAATGCAGCTGCCAGGATAATTCTCTCTTTTCCAGAATATAAGGCCATGCCCCCCCCCCACCCCCTTTCAGACACAGATAAAATATCTAATATAATAAACTTGAAAGTATGTCTTACATTCAGTGAAATATATTTAGCTAAGGCATTTGCTTCACAAACATCACAAATATTATGAACATGTTCACTTTTCCTACTTTTCAGTTTCCATTCTGTCTTCCCCACATAGAAACAATTACAGTCCATACATAACGTAAGGTAGGCTAACCTTTCAGTAGTACAACTACATCTACCAGGAATTCTTATTTTCATCTTGTTAAGAATAAATTCACTCCCTTCCAAAATATAGAGGACAAAACTTTCATCGACACATTTAAACATATGTCCAACAGTGGTTCAGGATTGTAGATGACCCTCTTCAAGAGAGATCCTAATGACTGGATGGGAAATAGAAAATTAACCTGGGGGATCACTCCAGTGGCTCTACTCGACAGAGGCACTGGAAATTAAGGTTGGGTGGCATGATGCCAGGGTAATCTTATGGGCTAGGCTTATAGAGGCTCCAGGGCCATTAGCCTAGTACACACCTATGAACCTAAAACTGCAAAATGGCGTTATATTTTGACTTGGACTTATAGTGCAAGAGTTGGCCATGAAGGTAAACCTGGCCTGAACTTTCCTGTGTGTGAGAGCTATTGCATTTTTCAGAATGGGGTAGAATTTCATACTTCATCAAGAAATCTCTATGAATTGCATTAAATCACTAACAAGATCTCGTGAAATACATCATCAGTAAGATGATCTTTATAGTTGCTGACTAAAATAGTAGAACATGCGTGTCATATTCATCATGTTGCGATGATAGAAAAGGAAGTGCGATGTGGGTGACTGCAGGGCTCAAGCTAGACAGCATATGAAAAATTGAGACACTTAATAAATTAAGTGGTAGTACTGTGGAAAGGGTGAACAAAGCACCTTACGTACAGCAGGAAGTCTTTATGTTCCAGACAATTCCTTTTTTTGGTGCTCTGGTTATCATTATTTCGGAGCTTTACAAGTACAGAGGGATTAGTTTATAAAACTGACTGGAAGCTAAATATACAAGTCAGTAAATGGTCACTTTCAGGCAATGATCTTGTTTCCATATTACATGAAGTTGTCTGCACAGTTTATTATTTTGTAATCAATTCCCCAGAATGTACTAAAATTCTTGAGAAAAGTTTCCTCCAGGAAAATCAATAGAAGGAATCCCTATGCTTTGACAACCAGCTGCTTCAGACATTTTTGCCAGAAAGGTTTTATGAACTTGTTACCACAAGCTCAGCGGCTGTTCTCTTGGCTCCAACTTTAAAAGCTAATTCTCAGCATCCATAATTGACTCTGAAACTGTAAAACTAATAGCTTTTACATCTTCAGTTTTACTGTTTGTTTACTTTGGGGAAATGCTTTTCTTGTCACTGCCTTGGAAACCATTTTCCTTATTTGTTCCGAATACTACAGGGAGTTTAGAACAAGTTTATTATGTGAAAATTATACATCAAACAACTATTTTATCCCAAAGCAGAATCACTCTGTTGTGTTTGCGGTCTTTTTTTTTTTTTTTTAATAAAATATGCTTTTCAGAGGCTTGGAGGTAGAAAGATCCCTTAAATTAAGGTGCTCTGTGATTGTAATCTGTTTTATGTGTCAGAGTGTCTGCATGTTCACATTGCTACATGAACTGTGAACCTCTTAAATACAGACCCGGAATGTTCTTTCACGTTGCAATATCGTTGTTCATTTACATTATGTAGCTTTAGCCACTGCCAGCAGGAATTGTAGTAGCTGTTACTGTCCTCCATGATGGTAAAGTTAAAGCTCTCCTAAAACTGACACAAAGTTCTTTCCTCTATTGTTATCTGGAATGGAGGGTGTCATTAAGTTGCTTGTATAATTTAAGTCTGTAATAGGGATTTGTATACCTCTCAACCTGTACATATCGAAAACAGGAACAGAGGAATTTGAAAAATGAGAACATCCAGCTAAAAATATAGACATCTAATTAGCATAACATTTGAATATGGAATAGCACATAACAGGTCCTGTTCCAGTTGGAATGAGGGATATTACTCAGAAACATGTTTAAAAACAAGAGTGACAAAAATGATGAAAAATATGAGAATATTACCAAAGGGAAAATGTAAAATCTGCAGACTTTAATACAGTGTATCACAAAATTCTAACACTCAAGGTAATTTATTTTTACTTCAGAAAAAGGGAGATGTAAGGTATATGTCCTCTTTCTTTAAATTATTGGTGCCACTAGTATGTTGGTCATGTAGTGTGGATTTCTGTGCTCTGTACATCTTTAATAATCCCATGTGGTAAGGGAGACTCAGGAATTGTGTGAAGGGTTAAATCAAGTGTGTAAATAGGACACACCTTCAAAAACAGGGACATCTTAATTCAGGTCTGAAAAGAGTAACATTCTTCCAAAATAGGGACAGTTGAAAGGCCTGGTCATTTGTGATTTGATAACTGTAAGTTGCTTCTTGCTGCTCATTAAAAAGCTCATGACTTTAAGTTCTGGCCTTATTTGTGCTGAGTTGTCCAAAGCTGTACCTTAGTGTACTTGATTTAACTGGATACGGCATTTGAACCAAACCGTTGATATCTCAGAAGTGATTTTATCAGTTAATTCTGAGACTGCTTTTAGTTGCTCGCTTGCTTACATGTTTGTTGGAAACTGGATAGCTTCTTGTGTTTCTGTCAGCTGTGTGCCTTTTTTTTCTAATGTTAGGTGAATTGCATATCCTAAAGCTCATTTGTGATCAACTGCTTGATGTTACCCATCAGTACAGGTAATCCTACTAGAGAAGCACTATAAACCAAAAGCTCAGCTCTGGGGAAGTAACATTTTCAACTAATACTATGATTGTCCCTTGTGGCAGTTTTGTTTTGTTTGGGACTTTTTGATGATGTTTCATTTAGTGAAAGAACAAGAAACTACACTGTTCCAGACATCTATTTGCTAGACGCTGGTAAGCTCTTTGTGCTTCTATTGGTTGTGAGCATATTCTTGTTTACTTTAATATCAGGTGTGCTGCATGGCCTAATACCCTGTTTTGCTGAGCTGACAACTAGCTCACATTAGTGTACCTTATTTTACTGGAGAAGACTCTTGGACCAAAACCCTAATGCCTGGGAATAGTTGTTCTTCATGCATTGGCATGCTAATCCATAGGAACTAATATGCATCTTCAAGGAGCATCCTTCTTTTCGTTGTCTTCTTCTTCTTTTTTTCTTTTCTAAGCTAACTGTGCTGTTTTCTTATTGTATGTACTGCATCCGTAACTGCTATACTATTTTCTTTCATCTTTTTACTGGGTCTTTAGAAAATTAAACTCTTCCATGACTTGTGGCATCTGTACCTGTATTGTTCAGCCATACCTTTAACAAGATGCACTCTTTGGATAATTGTGGCACCTGTGACTGCAATGTGCAACTACACTTTTAACAAGATGTACTGTTCTGTTATGTTTAGGAACTATAACTGCAATGTAGAGCTGCATCTTTTGCAAATTGCACTGTTCCCATTATTTGTGGTATGAGAGCCTATACAGTTCATCTGTCTTAGGTTCATAGATTCATAAACAGTTTTTAGGTTATTGACCCATGAGGATCTTTAGGGTACATTCCTAAAAAGTTTTTAGTTCTTATAATTTAAGTAAGAATAACCCAGAGATGAGCAGAACATCTACATGATGCCCCTATTTATAAGGGACAAGGGTGATAATCCAGGGGTGAATTTGTGGTTACCCATCCATTCATCCAGATTACATTTGAACAGTTTAAGAGAAATACTTTGCTTTATCTGGAGAGGAAGACGATTCCAATGGTATTCTCTGTGATACATATCCATCCTTCCAGTATGTTCAATTTATGTTACAAAAGAGACTGAGATCTCGTGAGTCAGTGTTTAAACCGCCATTGGACTTTTGTATGTGCAGTAGGTCTAACAGGATAGGGTCTACTGAGGCTCTTTGTGCAAGGCAGAAATCATCCCTTGCCATCCTGTAAGAGAATGAGAAAAGGGGCAAGGCTTTTGGATGGCTTGCATAGTTTTTATGATTTAGGCCCTTGAATTTGTTAATAAGAAAGCATTGTTGACATTCAGCTTGTGGCGAATGTTTAGATAGGTACATACCAAAGGAGACATTACACTCAATGAATGGGCTGATGAATATTTAATTCCATACAGTGATCACATCCATGTATATGGATGCCAGCAGTGCAATGAGAAAGGACGTTTTTACAATTGTAGATGCATGGAGATGAAAGGAAAGTCTGTTAGGCCCTAACTACTGGATACATTTTTAGGGTGTGTGTGGTCAATGTGATAATTACAAGAGACTTCATCCTTACCCACAAATACTATTACACATTCCTTGACATTTAGTTTTAGTACACGGATTTGACACCAGCTATTGGTTTGGGTAAAGCCCTCTTGGAGGATCTTGGTGTCCTCTGGGGAGTTTGCGATGGTGCCAAGTTTACAGTCATCTGCCAGCTTGGTCAGTTGTGAACCCTTAACACTGATTTTGACCTCGGAGAAGTAAATACTAAAGATGAGTGTCCCAAGGAATGAATTCTGACAGCCCTTTTGGCTGAGGTAGAGCAACCTAACCTAAATTTGTGGGTTCTGTTTTTGAGACAATTTCCTATCCAAACAGTTACATAGTGACATACATTTAGGTGGAATAATTTATGTACACTACCTGCGTTTGGAATGGTGTTAATGTCTTTACAAGCCCTGGTTATGCAGAATACTGATTTGCCTTCATCTATTGCTTCAGTAACCTTCTTTTCTTTTTTTTCCTTATACACTTTTGTTGAATTATCACTTTTGACAAAGACAGACTTACATTTATATAAATGTAATCAAACCACATTAACAAATTCACATTTACAAACATTATACATTACATATATTGTTATATATCGTATTATCTAACCAACATTACATAGATTATTTAATTCCTGCCTTCTCTTAAACCTCATTCCTCCGCCAAAACATTTTTTTACATGTATTATTCCTAAAATGTTCAATTGTTTTCTACATAATTTACTCCTAACCTTGCCTAAATATCCTGCTTCCTGTTCTTTTATCTCTATTTCACTACTTCAAGTATAGTAGTTTCAATTTTGATTTCCATTGCCTGGTAATTGTTTTTTCAGCATCCACAATAATTAAAATTAACAAGGCTTTACTATGTCTGGGCAATTCAGATCCTGCATCCCAGCTCAAAAAATAATTTCCATAGTTATACTCATTTGCTCGCCCAGTATTCCTGACAAAATATTCTGCAGGAAATTTTTAAAGTCTGACGACTCATTAAACTCCCAGAACAGATATTCCCAGTTATCTCTTTCTTCCCCATCAAACCTCCAACATTTGATATCTACCCGTGGAAAAATTATTTGGAGTCTGCTTAGGGTATAAAAGCATCTATGCAAACATCTCCATGCAAAAATCCAAAATATTCTAGATTTTTTTGCATATTTGGGAGCCATGCATATGTCCTCCCATTGTTACTTTGAAAATTGTATATCTAATCTCTTTTTGCACTCTTATCCACTCTCTTCTGATTGATTCCTATAATTACCATGCAATATTTTATAATCCCTACTAATTAAATTATAATAGCAACTTGCATTGTAGATTCAGTTAAAAACTCAACTAATCAATGCAAGTCTTTCATTTAGAATTCACCTATCTCTTTCTGTTTGCCTATACTCCTATATCAATCCCTGATAGGGACGACAAGCACTAGCCTGCAATCTAAATAGCTTCTTGGACTCTTTCCATTCTATTACCGTTCCTTCTCTAATTATTTGTTCCCAATACCTTGGCTTCTTTGCCGTCTTCCTCCAGTAAATTCCAGCCCCCTCTTGCCTATTCTCTGTACTCCTATTCACAGTCACCCTAATGGCAGAATCTCCTTACTCCATTCCAGTGTTGGCTTAGTTTTTGGTATACTTTTTGCTAGTTTATGAATATAATATTATGTATGAATGTTGTTATTCTCCTTGAAGACTTCAATCAGGTTAAGTAGACAAGATCTGCTGTTGACAATTCTGAACTGGTTTGGGCAGAGAGTTTATAAGTTACCTAGCTTCTTAGATATTAATTCCATAAGTATCATTTCCATAGCCTTACAGATGAGGCTGGTCAGACTTACGTGTCTATAATTTCCCAGGTCCATTGATACCACAGCACTGTACAGGAGAATGACAGTACAATACGAGTTTATTTTTGAATTTGGCATTGTATTTACTTTGGAGGGGGACAGATGCATCTATGCAGCTTTTCATAAACGCATTGAATTTGAAGGTAAAAACTCCTTATTAGCCATGGGGTCAGTGAGTTGGATGGGGATTTTGAATTTAGGCAGGCTGTCACTCAGTGTGAGTACTCTTTGAATACTGAGGTATTGGAGGATGCTTCTGACTTCAATCTTAAATTGAATTTGATTGAGTTGTTGTCTGATTTAACCAGGGAGGGAGTTACAATTAGTAGGGAGTAGAGCTGTCACATATTGATGAGGTCTAAGTGTAAGATTTTATCTCCCTTGGTTGGGATTTGGAGTAATTGGTTCAGATAGTTTGTACTGATGAAGTCCAGAAATCACTGGACATACATGTTAGAGGGTGTATATGTCTTCTAATTAATGAAGGGGGTAGTTGAGGTCCTCTAGGATAAATTTATTACAGTGCCATTGCATTACATCAGTACTGCCAATTACTTTTTATGTATTCTTTCTTTTTTTGTGTGATTCTACTCTAATTATTATAACATTAATGAGTACTACTTGCTATGCCTTTCTCTACTACTACAGAGTACTAATTATGGCACCCATCAAAGTCAAGGTTAAGTCAACTGATACCCTTGGCAGTCCCCATACTTGTGCCAGCCATCATCTCAAACTTAAGGAAAAAGCAGAAAAGAAAAAAAAAAGTCAAGACCTGGAACCATATCAGAGAGCTTATCCAAGCTCCTTTTTGCAGTTACAAATATACTAAGCTACTTAAATGCAATCATTTAAAAAAACACAACATCACTTGTGGGTTCTTAAATGATTCCCATCACTGTGATAGTTCTACATTGGCAATAACCAGTCATGCCTCCTAA
Source organism: Protopterus annectens (assembly GCF_019279795.1). Taxonomy (NCBI): domain Eukaryota; kingdom Metazoa; phylum Chordata; order Ceratodontiformes; family Protopteridae; genus Protopterus; species Protopterus annectens. Next base: position 1,823,913,174 of record NC_056731.1, on the reverse strand, counting down.
CAGCTTTCACTGCTGCTGCCGCCTTCACCCCACCCTAGTTACAGCTCTGGCACCCATAATTGCATTGCTCAGGTGCACTTTGATGTGCTGCCCTGTTTGTTTTCATATACTATACTATGATTGCAAAGTGTATTGTATCTTATTCTCTAGCCTGATACCACTACTTCATTAAGTCACACATATATAGGCTACTGTATGCTTTCCTCTTGTCTGTTTTACTGTCTTATTGAGCTGTACTTATATATTCTACTGTGCTTTTAACACAGGAGTCCTCTGCTACCACAGGACCACATTCTGCCCTCACTTTTTCTGTTGCCAGCCTGACAGCAATAAATAACTTGGGGCAGTGAAACAACTGCCTCATGCTCAGTGACAACTCCATACTGTTATCAGACACAGAATACACTTGCAAGAGCTGTAAGTACCTACTCAAGCTGAAGGCTACCATTCCATTCACCAGGTTTGTCAAAAACATCATACTTATTCACCCCAGTAATGAAACATAAATGAAACACTCTCATGTGCTGAGGTAAAGAAAAATCCTTTCATAAGCTTCCTACAGAACACACAAGTAGATACTGATCTCAGAATGATACTCGCAAGTCGTACTTTATACACATGTCAAGCTGATCCTTTCCCAAACAAGGGATGCCATACTTGCATATCTAAGCCTTTAAGGCTACCAGAACATACTATCACACATGACAATATTCTATTCATAAAGGGACTCTATTACCAGACAGATGAGTGCCCCACTTTCCAGTCTGAGCAAGGAAAGAGTGACAGTTAAGATGAGATAATTTGTGAGGTTGCTAGGGTATTAAATCCCTTTGCTGCAAGTATGCATATAACCTAGTCAATGTCCATGAGGGACTGAATGATCTTAGATGTTTTTTCTTGAACAGAGATTAAGAGAAAGACATGCTTAAGCTGTCAGTGCAAGCAAATGAAGTAGAGAAGCAGGTATCCTTGCTATTACCACATTAACTTTAGTAATTGGCTTTACTATGTGATATCATTCAAAGGCAATCCAATATGGGTCATCTTGGACGGATATGTTTAATAGTTCCACCTGTTTCACAAGGGATGGCATGCACCTCTCGTCTTAAGGCTTCCACATATTGACAAAACAATTATTACCTTTCTACTGACTTATTTGGTAGACAATCAACTAGTTCTTTCAGCCAGAGCCTAGACAGTCAAGGTGGGTGTCAAAAACTCCTCTAAAGACCTTGTCACCAGTTATATCCCACATAGTTCTGTAATGAGTCCCCTCCTCTTCATCATACACTTCACTGATGACCAAACTGGCATTAAGGGTCAATGGCTTGCAAAGTTTGCTGATCACTACTAGCTCATTGTGGTCTTACAATTTCCAAGAGATACCCATGTACTACTATTGGGTTTAACCCACACTAAGTCTACATGTAATGACCATGGACACAAGCTGAACATGAAATAAATGAAGCACTGTAATTTTTGGGAACCAAAAACACCTCTGCACCTAACACATAGAAGATGCCCTTCCTCCCCCAAAGCTGTCACTGTCATTAGAGAACTATAGACATTCATGAGGATGAACTCTCACTTTACTACCACATAGCAACTCCATCCATCCACAACCCCCTTTTCCCATTTTTGCTGATGGTATTAGGGTGTCACATTGACAGTGACAATCACCTAGTGCCAATGTTCATACCACCAAGTGGCTAACCCTGCCATGCTTGTTCTTCCATACCATACAGGCATACTCACACCAACCACTAATTTAGTGTGCTCAAACCACACACTGCATGTCTCTGGAATATGAGAAGAAACCAGATCACCCAGAGAAAACCCATGTGAGCACAGGGAGGACATACACACTCCACACACTCCACACAGAAGGCACTTCAGCTGAGAATTGAACCAGTGAACCTCTTGCTGTGAGGTGACACCACTACCCACTGCACCACTGTGCCACCCTACCACATAGCAACTCTCATTAGAAAATATTCCTACATAGTACAACCAATAACTCATTGTGTATTTCCAAGATCCCAGGATGTTATTGCCCCTTTTACTCCTCCTTAATTCGAAGCATTTTGGGATGTATTTCACCCTTAACATGTGCATGTTGAAACACATTGCACTGCTTAATAAACACAATAACTCCTGATCAAGAAATACTTTGGTATGATCTCCTCTAAGCAACTAAAACATGTAAAAGCTGTATTAATGTAGTGTGACTCCTACAGGCTTCTGTGTGCTCTCCTCTGCTTGGTCTATAAGGCAAGTAAAGTTCCAAAAACTAGTAACACCACCAATATGTACTCTAAGGGCATAAATACATATTAAAATACTAAAAGAAGTTGTTGATAAGATAGATAGCTATCCCTCCCACAGAATACCCTACAAATGGAATAAGCTTTGACTGTATATTAAACAAAGTTACTACCGAGCCCTCTTTAGCCTCTACCTCAATGAGAAGAAAGAGATCAGTAAATTAATCCTACAGCTGTCCTGTCAGACTCTTATAGAAGTGAGAAGCAAGGAGTGAGAATTGTGGTGGTTAGGCTCTGGACCAGTTGTCTAGTATAAACCTACAAAACTATGAACTTTAATTTATGTTACAGTAATTAAATAATGTTTATAGTTTGGTAAATGAGACACTGAAGTCTTGTAGCCTGATTAGATATTTAATACTGTGGCCTGGTTATCTTATGAAGCTGAGGACTGTTAGTTTGTAATTTTGTGATTTAACAATATGACACTGCACTGCTGCTGAAATGTGCACACATGCAGCAAGCATGCAACTATAGTATAAGTACTCTGCTGCATATTTAATATATCAATATGCCGGGTCCATTTATGGCAGCAAGCATGCAACTACAGTATAAGTACTCTGCTGCATATTTAATATATCAATATACCAGCTCCATTTGTGGGTTATCCTGGGATTTACTCTTACCTGAATAGGTCTCATCATGAGAGTGAAGTCCAAGTAAACAGACTTCAAAATCTCATGTTAGTAAATTCAAGTATAACCTATACCTGGGCCTGTTATATTGCATTTATACTTTGGAGTATGTTTAGCTAGTAGTTTTTGATACAGTCATCATTGAAAGCAGTCCTTTATAACCAGAATCATGAGTAGCTCATATGTCACCATATGCAGATGTGCAGATCCCCAAACCAGCTCTCCCCAACTCAGTTGAGGAAGAAATTAAAAAAAAAAAGTATTTTCAAAGTTGAAGAACAAAGTTCTACTCTCCTGTAACTGTAGCAAGTTGCTTGTTGAAACTCTGCCAAGCAGGTTGTAAGAGTTAAATAGTCACACACTAAGAGTTTCACTGCTTCATCTGAGACACAAAATGTATCATCATTCATTCATAAATCAGTGGTTGTATCAACATTGATTCATAAATCTGTTTTTAGTTTCATCATTCATTCATAAGTCAGTGCTAGTATTGTCATTCATTCATAAGTCAGTGCTGGTATCATTCATTCATTCACAAATCAGTGCTGGTATCATCATCTGTTCATTCATTCATTCATTCTTTCATTCATTCTCAAATTATTGCTGGGATCATCATTTATTCATAAATCAGTCCTCGTATCATCCTTCATTCATTAGTCAGTCTTGGTATCAATAATTTATTCATAAATCAGTGCTGGTATCATCATTCACTAATAATTCAGTGCTGGTATCATTCATTTATTCATACATCATTGCTGGTATCATTCATTCATTCATTTATTCAAAAATCAGTGCTGGTATCATTCATAAATCACCGCTCGTATCATTCATTTATTTATAAATCGATGCTGATATCATCATTCATTCATACATCATGGCTGGTATCATTCATCCATTCATAAATCAGTGCTGGTATCATCATTCATTCATATATTACTGCTGGTATCATCATTCATTCATAAATCAGTTCTGGTATCATCATTCAATCATAAATCAGTGCCAGTATCATTCATTCATTCATAAATCAGTGCTGATATCATCATTCATTCATAAATCAGTGCTGGTCTCATTCATTTATTCATAAATCAGTGCTGATATCATCATTCAATCATACGTCATTGATGGCATCATCATTCATTCAGAAATCAGTTCTAGTATCATCATTCAATCATAAGTCAGTGCCGGTATCATTCATTCATTCATAAATCAGTGCTGGTATCATCATTCATTCATACATCACTGCTGGTTTCATCATTCATTCATAAATCAGTTCTGGTATCATCATTCATTCATAAATCCGTGCCAGTATCATTCATTCATAAATCAGTCCTGGTATCATGCACTCATTCATTAATCGGTGCTGGTAATATACTCCCCCACCATCACCTCTTGCTTTTCATTTAACAGTTTTGTGCCTGGCGCAACCACCCCCTTCACTCCATCCTAGTTATGGATCTGTTTATAACAAGTCTCACTAAATACATTTATTTATGTTATTTTATTTATTTATTTATTATTTGATAGTTGGGTAGGAAGGCTGGTCTACTGACCCATTTCACCCAAGACCATGGTTCTTAGAAATCATTACAAAAAACAGTTAGCATTTCATTTAACAAGATTAAATACTGCTGAACAATAGGTGCAGGTACCCCACAACAATCGAAGCCAACCAGTCTCAGAATAAAATGAACATCTTTATTCAGTAAAGAAAGTAGTAAGCGCTTTCATGTCTACACAGGACGCTTCTTCAGACTTAAATAAAACATAAAAACTTCAGGTCACTTAAATACTCAAACCAATGACTTCATCAGCCAATAAGAACACATTCTTAATTAAATTATTTAAAATCATATACAATTCAATAACATATAAGAAACATATTAATATAAAGAAAAATTAAAATTTTTAAAAAAATAAAGTTAGTGCTTCAGAGCTCGGTCTAATAGAAAGGGTCTAATATTAACCCTGTCATTTAGACCATGACCTGTGTCAGCTTGCAATGTAATAATCCATTTACTTTCTTCCTTCTCTGTAAAATTACCAATGTTACCTAGCCTCATTGTAGTGTGGATGAGTTCCAAGGCTGAAAATTCAAAAGTGTGTGTAGTATCATACAACAGTATATGCTTAGCTAAGGCATTAGTGTAATTCTCCCTATTTATGACATATAGGTGTTCTCTTATTCTTTCCCTAAGTGTCCTGTTGGTCTTACCTACGTAGAATCTGTTACATTTGCAGCAGACTGCAATATATACCAGATTACGTGTTCTGCAGTCTGCATAGTGGTTAAAATAAGTAATCACACTAGTGTCAGGATGTTTAAAGCTGTCCTTACTTGAAATAAACGGACATTGATTGCAACTACGACAGGGAAAGGTACCTCTCCTGATGGATAAGGTCTCTTCTTTTGCCCGTCTCTCATAACAGAGCATTCTCTTTAGAGATTTGGTGTTCTTATAACTAAATCTAGGGTTAGGACCCACTAATGCCTTAAGTCTATCATCTATCTGTAAAATACTCCAATTCTTCCTAATAACATCTGTGATGGTTCTGTTCCTATTAGTATAGGTCATAACCATCCTCTTACAATTGTCCACTAACCTCTCTTGTCTAGAGCGCTCCTCTCTATTCCTCTTGATATAAGGAAGAGCCATATCACTGCGTTCTACTTGTTGCAGGGCTGAGAGATCTATTCCCTTATACCCTCTAGAACTCAAATCTTTATGTAAATCAGCTATAGTCGTATGAAAAACCAAATCATCACTCACTAAATGAGAGCAATGTGTAGCTTGATTTTTTACTATGTTCTTATGCACATGGGGTGGGTGCATGCTGTCACGGTGTAGGAAAGCATTCTTCCTACATGGTTTCCTCTAGATATCGGTATCCAGTATCCCATCATGTTTCTTTAATGTAACATCTAGGAAGTGAATCTTATCACGTGAACTCTCTCCTGATAGTCTCAAGAATGTGGTAGTGCTATTCATATAAACCAGAAACTCATCTAAAGTTTCAGGGTTCCCTCTCCAAACTTAAAAAAGGTCATCTACAAACCTTTTATAAAACTTAATATGTTCAGAGTATACATCATGTGCCAAAATATACATGGATTCTCAATAGGCTAATACCAAATTTGCATATGAATTGGCACATGACGTACCCATAGCAACTCCCATCGTTTGTAAAAAATATTTGCTATCATATAAAAAAACATTATTCTCAAGTACTAGCTCCATTAACATAGTGATCATCATAATTCTATCAGTAGTAAGTCCCTTATTGAGAAGAAATAATCTTAAGAACTCTATTCCTGTGCTATTAGGTATACTGGTAAATAAGGACTGAACATCTAAAGTAACCATAATATCAGTGTCTGTGTATATATTAACTAATGCACTCTCTGCTAAAGATTCTAAAAAATGTTGCGTGTCTCTCAAAATAGATGGAGAGGTGTCTACTACTTACCTCAACTGTTTCTCAATATAAATTGAGATACGTTCAATGAGCCACCCCCTCCCTGAGATGATTGGTCTAAAGGGGGGGTTTGCAAAGTCTTTTGTACCCTAGGAAGACCTCTAATAACAGGCACTAATGGTTTTTCAATTAGAAAATACTTATAAAGTTCACTATCAATTATATTACACATCAACATATCATAGAGTTCAGCATATACATTACTAATAATTCTATTCAACTCAAACATATGCATTGCTTTATAAGTATCTACTTGAGATAGCATATCATTCATTGTTGATTTGTAATAATCACAGTCTAGTATCACAATAGCTCCACCCTTATCTGCATGTCTTATTACAATTGCTTCATTGTTTTGTAGTGCCTTTAAAGCTGCTGATTCCATAGCATTCAAATTATAAAATTCTGATGTAAACTCACGTTGCTTGTATAATTCATAAAAATCATTAATACAAACTTTCTCAAAACTCTCAATAAGAGGATGTAACTCTGGGGTGAAAGCTGATGGTTTCCTAAAGCTAGAAACAGGGGCTCCTCTATGTGTAGAGCCATTACTGAAATATAGGTCCAAAGCCAGTCCTCTTGTGAAACTTTTAAGTTCTACTATTAAATTACTAATATCTATGCCCTGTGAAGGAACAAATGATAAGCCCCTATTCAAAACCTTTCTTTCAATGTTAGTTAAGGAATAACAAGATAAATTGATTACCAGTTCATTAGAGTCGTTTTGGAGGTTTCTTGTAGCCCTCTTGTGCTTCGCTCGACTGCTTGCGTTTCTTCCCTTTGTATTGAGGGCTCCAGCCCTTCTGTCTCACCACTTGGTAAGATAAAGGGAACGATAGGCACGTGGTTTCATGATTACCATGTCCTATTTCTTTCTCACTGGAAAAAATAGTTTTCTTCCTTACCACAGGACCCATATCAATTGATATAGTTTGTGCGTTGTCATTCACATTGGATTAAATGTGTTCCTCCTGTCGTAGAGCCACTACAGATGATGTAACATCGCTGGTCTTCTCTTTTGCTTCAATATTAAGCATTTCCCTTCATATATTAATACCCATAGGTTCGTGCGCGCACGAAGCATTAGAAATGGTAGGATGTTTATCGGTGTTACACTCCTTCATACCTTCAGCAATAGCAGTGGTGGTAACTGCAAAGTTCGTCCGGGTGGACTCCATAGGCCAAGAAAAAACGTTCCCTCGTGAGAAATCTAAACAATCTCTCTCAAGTTTATTTTTCTTCTGAACCAGTAATTTACTATCTAATGTGCTGGGTGTATTGGATAGCTCAGAGAAAAAAGCTGTTAACTGCTCAGAAGTGAGAGAAGAATTCAGACGCTGTTCTATTAACAGAACCTCTTTATTGAGTTCATCCTCAATCAACGTATATTGTCTTATGAGCAGTTTCATGTAATTATCGCTTGTCTCTATATTCAACTTCTGCCAGTCTGTAAGTAACTCTGGATAAGCTGTACCAAATGTAGGCATCTTCAAAATGCAAAGACCTCTGGGAATGACATTAAAGGAAAGACAAGCTTCCATGTGCTGTTTCCTATTGTTCAGCAGTTGAAACTTTCTTTGGGTCTTTGCAGGTACTTTATCCCTAGAGAACTCTTTTGGATTGTAACAAGATTAAATAGCATAGAATAGAGAACATAACATCAAATTATTATTTCATATGGTGCATACTTTTATAATATAACAGCACTCACTAGAATAAAAGTATGGAGTATTTCCAAATGTAAAAGAAAGTGCAACACAGAGTAGCTAAAATTATGTTAAAGAGAAGAAACATTAATCAAGGAGTGTAGAAAAAGATTTAAATGCTAATTTAATCATCTTCCCACCTTCATCCAAAGATACTCTCCCCAATTACCCAAATCACACTCCTACAGAGACTGCCATAAACTCACTAACTAATGCTAACATATTTAACTTCACACTATTTAGCTTTAACTGGTCCTTCCTCCAGCAACTCCTTATCAATGAAGCCGTCCATGCATTTAATAAAATATTCTTAGATACTCTTAACTCCCTTGCCCCTACTAGGAAAATCAGAATTAAAGCCAATTATGCCCACTGGATCTTTAAAGAAACTTGATCTCTTATGCATGAAAGAGATAGTGCTTGGAAAGCTTGGCTTAAAACCAAACACCTCCCTCCTCCTAAATTAGAGAACTATGGAACCTCTCCAAAAAAGAACCCCACTGGAAACTGCCACCCTTCTCAACAATTACTTCAATAGCATCCAAAAACGTACACACACCAACCACAACTCCAATCCATCTCCAAACTCCCCTACCACACACAACAACCCGCTTCACCCTTACACCTGTCTCCACAGCCAACATAAAATCACTCCTGATCAAGCTTAAACCCTGCTCTCCCTCTGCTGATAACCTTCCTCCTATTTTCCTCAAACTAGCCACTGAATCTATAGCCTATCCTGTATCCCTCCTAATCAATAGATCCATTCAAGAAGCCACCATCCCTGACATCTGGAAATCCTTCTACACCATCCCACTGCATAAAGGTAGAAATTCCACTGGCTCATCTAATTATAGACCCATAGCCATACTTTCCCTTCTCTCAAAAATACTTGAAAACTGCATTCATACTCAGCTGCTCATTTCAGGCTAAACCACAGTACTTCCACCACAATGTTAGCTTTTACTCACATAGTAGCTGAGGCCAGAGACAACAAAAAACGTGTATTCTGACTTTTCCTCAACCTCTCCAAAGCCTTTGATACTGTTTTCCACTCTTTACTCCTATACAAAATAAATAATCTAAATCTCTCTGGTCTTTCCCTTGCTTGGTTCACCAACTACCTTTCCAGTAGGCAACAATCTGTCAGATGGCTCACTTCCTGCTCCTTCTTCCTACCTATAAAATCTGGTGTCCCTCAGAGTTCCATCCTAGGCCCCCTTCTGTTCAATATCTTCACCAATGACCTCCACACCTCTTGCAAGCAATCCTCCCTCATTCAATATGCTGATAATTCTACATTCATCTCCATCTCCAACAACATCTCTGACCTCCATACACACACTAAAACTCTTTCCTGTCCATTGAAAAGTGGCTCACTGAAAACCATCTCATCTTAAATCCAAAAAAAACTAAACTCTTATTATTTCTTCCTCGACCTCTCTCTCACCATAAATCTGCCTCTGTCATCACATCCCATGACAAGACCACCATCCAAGCCAAACCCCACTCTAAGCTGCTAGGTATTATTATCGATGATGAACTTAAATTTAACTTGCATTTTCATCAAAATATCAAAACAACCCACCAAAAACTAGGTCTACTATACCGAAATAAAACATTTATTAACTCAGATACTAGACGCTCCCTGGCTCAGTCACTCCTCCTTCCCTTCCTTCTCTATGCAGACCCTATCCTCACTAACATACAGTCCATACTTTTATCTAAACTCCAACAAACATACCACAAAATAGCCAGATTTGCCACTAACTCTCCTCACAACTAACAGCACTGTCTTGCACTTAACTCACTTAAATGGCTAGAATTCCCCCAACAACTCCTACTGTCTCAATTTCAAATCACACATTTTTTTCTATTCAAACCTGCTTCCTGCCTTTCTCTCTCCTCCCTGGTATCCTATTATACCCCAATCGCCCTCTTTGTACATCTAGTCAACAACTTCTTGACATCTATAAACCAAACAAACATATTGGAAAACTACTATACAAATGCACTGTAGCCCAAGCTTGGAATAAACTCCTCTCACACATAAGAACCATCCCCCACCCAAAGCACTTCAAAAAGGAACAAAACTACACCTACTTAACATAAAGTCTTGCCCCTGCCATAGCCCTACTTAATCTTCTACACTCTTTCATCCCCTCTATCCTGCACACAAACAATCACACTCCTCAAGTCAAGAAACCCATTAGCTAGGGAACTACATCACAAAGAATTACATTGTACTTAGCTCTACCTTAACTATTTTCTGTGTATCACTATTTTAGCTGCTTGATCAACTCGGATCTGACTCAGCTGTTGCTAAAGCTTGTGGAAACCAAAACTCTTGAGCTTCTCCCTTACCCATAATGCACCAGCCCTAAGTTACCTCACATCTCGTTTGCTACTTTCAGCGAAAGATGAGGCTTACCATACCCCTCGAGCTTTTGAGATAAGTGTTTATTGTTATCTTATAAAACCCTCCATTTCCTAATATTTCTAACATCTCTTGCATTCCCTTATTATTTCTTTACTGTTATGATAGTTAACTTTATCTTTCTTTTTCTGTATATTGTGTTCTTTTAAATTACTACTGCTACAATTTTCTGTCTTTCTACATTTAGTGTAGTCTATTCCTACTGTAGCTGGTACCTTTCTACTGTTTTTACTATTCCAGGAAAATGTCTATTTTTTGTTTCTTGAAATTGATTTTCTATTGTTGCGATACAGTGTTAGAAAAAGATGCCACTGGATTGAAAAGGTGCATTAAGTGTGGTCATAATCTTCCTATGTCCAATGCCCATACCTTATGTGTTTACTGCCGTGAGCCTTTACTTTTGCAGGAAGATTGTCCCATATGCCATGGATTTAAGCCCGGGACACCTGTAGAATGGAAAAACAAGCTTATCTTAAAGGGATTATTAGTGTCTGCCTTTGGAAAAGTTATGGAGATCAATATCCTAGAACTAAACAATGGAAAACTTTATTTTATTTATTTATTTTATTTTATTTTACATTTGTTGACCGGGCTAGTCTAGCTGGATATATGTCCATTTTCAGTAGTGGCCCGGGGAGAAAAGCGCCAAACATAAATAATGACAAAGTTAATAATGCATAGAACCATAAAGAATCACAATACAGAGGTAGCATTGGTCTAGAGAACAGTTATAATAATAAATTTTTAAACTAAACAATTTTAGTAAAAATTAAACTAAACAATTCTACAATTCTACAACTTCTTCTCTGAAACCTTCTACATCCTGCATGGTTTCAGAGCCATCCAGGAAAAGAGCCAAGTTGGACCTGATCTCAACCTCAGATCCAAAAACAAAAAACTTTGTGGAAATGACTTCCTCGGATCCAACAAAAAAGGTATTGGATCTGATCAGTACAATGCACTTAAGCTGCTCCATGTTCAAATCACCATAGATAAAATCCAGTACCACTTCCTTGCAAGCTATAGGTCCTCCTCTATGACCTAGAAAATCCATACCATGCATTTAAACTTATTAGAAACATTAACCATCCAACCCAACACCATATTCATGGGTGACTTTAATTACCCCACTATTAACTGTGAATCCTATATGACACCAAATGTACATGCACAGACTCCCTGGACCAGATAGTCAATACACCGACCAGAGGTGCAACCATACTGGATATGGTCTTTACTAATATGGGAGGCTGCTGCACATCTCCCACTGTAATGCCTTCCCTGGTAAGGTCAGACCACAAAATGATCTCCTTTGAAGTAAAAATAAAACCTGGGCCCCCAGCTAAACCTAGAATATTCAGGAACTATTCTAAGGCTAACCTCCTCCTATTACATGAGAACCTGCCAAAATTTCAAGCCCCCATAAACTCTGAGAACTCTTCTGCCTATGCAGAACTGTTCATAGAAACCCTGTACAAGCATGTTAATAACTGCATAGAGGCAGTTGTACCCACCAGGAAGAAGTACAGAATTAACTCAAAAACAAGCCACCCTGGTAGAATAAGTGAAATCAACAATCTGTATAACAGGAGGAAGACAATATGGCAATAATTGGGAGGTGCAACACCCAACAATATAAAAGCACTCTCATCAAACTAAACAAACAACTCAGAGGACAAATAAAGTCTAACCAAAGCCAACATTGAGGTAAGTTTGGCCTCCCAGGCCAAGGACAACCACAAAGCATTCTTTAGCTATGTCCACAACCTCAAAGGCAATACACAAGTGTGTGCAGAGCTCATTCTAAATGGAGCCACCTATACTGAGCCAGAAGATATAGTAAACCTTCTGGCTGATAAATTCACCTCTAACTTTACTCCTCTCTCTTCCCCTCAAACTTCCCTCTGGAAATATCATCAAATATATCTCCCCCTACAATCACTAGGGAACAGGTCCTTAATGCTCTCTATAAGACCAAGAACACTGCATCAATGGACCAGGATAATATCCTAGGATACCTTCTAAATTGCATGAAATATGACCTATCAGGGCCTCTGGAATTACTATTTAACTGTAGCCTCCAAACAAGTTTCATGCCTCATGAATGGAGAAAGGCAACATACATCCCTCTGCACAAAGGTGGGCCATTTACAGACCCTGGAAACTACAGACTCATAAGTCTCACTAGTCCAAGGAGACCATTTTGTTACAGGACCTAAACTGAGACACTCGAGGGCCACCCTGAAAAGCCAGGTCTGCAATCTCATTCTCCCAGCCCCCATGAGAGTGGAGATAGGGCCACTATTTCATCTCACACCGGGGCCAGCAGGTTGCTTCCCATCCTTCACCCAGCACTGTGGGGGTGCCACTCTGTGAATGGCACCACCCAGAAGGCAAGAGGTCACATGACAGGAGGCTTGAAGTGATGCACATTTGTTAGTGCCTGGTACCATGGGGGAGAGAGACTGAGGTGTGCTGCAAAATGCAAAGATATGGGGGAACCCAGGACTGTCTCCTCTGTGAGTTTGAAAGCCCTAGGTGCAAGGCAAAGGGGAGAACCAGTGTCACTGAAGTCTGGATGAGGGACTGTCTGAGGCCTTGTGACATTGCATGATTTGGCAGCAGCCAGGAGATATGTAACTTTGGAGAAGAGCTCTCTCTCCTGGATAGAAGTTTAATCTTGGAGGGAGTCTGTCCTAGTGGAAGTCTGGAAGGGAGAGAGAGGTGGAAAGTGACTGAGGCAGGACAGCTCCCACCTGGGAGAGGGGGTATGAACCATGCCCCCTCTGGGAAGGAAGTCTGGAAGGGGTAGAGAGATAGATAGTGGCATGGCTGGGTGAAGGAGGTCAGACAGAGATCCCCACAATGGAAGACCTTAAGGGAGTGACTGGCAGACAGCAGCAGGGCCTGGAGAGCTCCTGCCTGGATGAAAGGGATCAGGCAGAGCTCTCCATGATGGAAGTCCTTGAGGAGGCACCAGGGTGGATGGCGGAGGGGCCTAGAGAGCTCCTGCTGGGGTGAAGACATCCAACTTCACCACATAACTGACGGCATCCTTGAAAGATCTCAAAATCCCCAGAGCTACTCTGGATGGGAAAGCAGAGGAACTCTGAAGCCTTCATGAGAGAGGATTTTCCCCTCAGTGGCTCAGGGGAGTTCTGGAGGAGCGGATGGGATCAGAGGGAAGCTCCCCTGAGAAGGTCCGAGGGCATAATTTGGCAGCCTGCAGGAGACATGGAGGTGGTGGAGTCCCTGGACATGGGATGCTGCAGATGGGGAAGGTCTCTTGGCCAGGTCAAAGGGGAGGCCTGTAGGGGTTGGCCCTGACAGAATTCAGTAAGGGAGCAACAGGCAGAAGGGTGTGGGTCCTGGAAAGCTCCTGTCTGAGTGAGTGGGTCAGGCAGAGCACCCCACAACAGAAGTCCTGGAGGGAGTGACTGATGGATGGTGGCAGAACATGGAAGGCTCCTACCAGGGTGAAGGCATCTGACCCTACCCCATACCCAATGACATCCCCAAAAAATCAGAAAATTCCGAGAGCTGCTCAGGATGGGAAACCAGTGTGACTGGCTGCCCCTGGAAGCCAGGTCACCATTCACACTGAGTGGTCTAAACTGGGACATTTCTGTGTCCCAAAGACAATGTTCAGGATTCCAGGACAGAGACTTCCAAACCGGGACTATCCTGGAAAACACTGGGACTGCTGGTCACCTTGAACTAGTCTTATATGTAAAGCCATGGAAAGAATTATCATGGAGATGATCAATAGAGATATAGTAAACCTCCGACACTGTACCAAACCCAGTTTGGTTTCATCAAGGGAAGATCACGCCTGCTCAACCTGGTGGACTTCTTTGAGAAGGTCACCAAAGCAATGGATGAGGGCAAAATTGTTCACACTGCCTACCTTGACCTGGCCAAGGCATTTGACACAATACCCCACTCAGGCATCGTTGACAAACTCAAGAGATTAGGTACAAGCCTGTATGTCACCTGCTGGATAGCCAGCTGGCTGACAGACAGGACCCAGGAAGTTAGAACTGGGGAGTCCACCTCTACAAAGAGGCCAGTCATAAGTGGAGTTCCTCAGGGATCAGTCCTTGGACCACTCCTTTTTGGCATTTACTTCTCAGAAGCCAAGGCTAATGTTAGTAGTCTCTGGCTGACTAAATCTGCAGATGATTGAAAATTTTGAGCTGTCACTGAATCTCACACTGACACAAATGTTCTACAGGAGGGGCTGACACAGATAAACAACTGGTGGCAGAGCCATGGACTAAAAGTAAATGCCAATAAATGCATAATAGTATCCTTTGGGAAGTTATCCATCTCTGGTAACTATCATATTGACAACACACCCCTTAGAATTGACCAAGTAGTCAGGGACTTAGGGAGAAGCATAGATAGTAATCTAGCCTTTGATCATTACGTGTCTACATTGGTGAGGAAATCATTCTATGTTGTGCAACTTATAAACAAAGGTATGGCATCATTGTTCCAATGCATTCGGCATTCATCAGACCTATCATAGAGTACAATGCATCCTTTGGTATGTACCTAACCAGGCATATCCAACAACTGGAACATCCACAGAGGTTCTTCACTAAAAGAATACAGGGCATAAGTAAAATATGAAGACCATCTCAAGGCCCTATCCCTGTATTCTGTCTCCTACAGGCTTTTGAGGGGAGATCTATGCCTCGCATACAGGGCATTGTCAGACCCCACTCTGATGGACCTCCTGCATATCCACAAAATGAACAGCACCATAATTAACCATTCTAAAGACCTAAACCTTGCCTGTGATATCAATAGGACCTGCTGGAGAGGTAGGTATGTATCCCAGAGACTACCCTGTCTGTGGAACCAGCTCACCATCCATGTGAAGCAGAGTTCCGCCCTAACCCAATTCAAGTGCAACTTAAACAATTGGATGGGAAACCGGAAATTCATCCCTGGTTTGGCACTTATGTCTCTAATGGACACAGGTAACCTATAAATGGTTCCCCTTCCAGGCCCATGCTTACACTTATCGCAGAACTTGTCAGAGATTTGGGGATGCATGGCTTGGCTTAAAAAAAACCCTTATGGCCATTAGCCTAGTAAACACCTATGAACCTATGAACCTATTATACTGATAAGAAGAATATCTGGTAGACACAGTTTATACATTCATTATTTGTCTGCAAACATATTGGATAAATGTTTGATGCACTACTACTTAGAAGTCAACTTTTCTTTTACATTATATTTAGTCCACATGAATAATTTTATTGGCTGTTTCATTCTCGAGAAGTGACCAGTAGCTAGTCCTTCCATGAGAAACCTGAATCTGTTGTATGGTATACTTCATTAGATGGAGGGAGAAAACCATGAAATTATTCCCTTTTTTTTTGGTCTCAGGACTATGTTTGCCCTAAGTTTATTTTCATAAATATGATTTTGCATGACTATTTGAAAACTACTCCTTTATCAGGCCGCATTTCAAATAATACTTACTCAAAAGTTTGAATGCAGCTGTCCTTCTAAAGGACATCCCCTAAACTGATATATCCAACTGCGTACTACCTTTACCTTCCACATACCTGAGCCACCTGATTAAGTCACTCATCCTAAACTGTGAATCAGCTTACCACATCATAAATGCTCTAAACCTAGTACATATAATCCAGTTCCTTATGTCATTTTTGGTCTCTATTAGCAATCCTGACCAGCTACCACTGTTCAGATCTCCACCACTTCTACTCTAACTTTGATAATTCTTTTCTTCCTTTCCTTTTCTATTCCACTTATGTATCTGTACATATATTTAGTTTGCTAGATCTTCTACTTATATGTTTTTTATTAGGTTTGCTATGTTTACTCAGAGATGGAATCACTGTTATTTGTATACTATATAATGTTTTGTTACTCTATGAGGAATCCTGTCTGAGTCTGTAATTGGTTATTGTTCATAGGTTCATAGATGTGTACTAGGCTAGTGGCCCTGGAGCCTTTACAAGCCTAGCCCATAGATGTGCCCTGACATCGTGCTGCCCGATGTAACTTCCCAGTGCCTCTATCAAGTAAAGCCACTGGTGTGATCCCCGGGGTGAACTTTCCATTACCTATCCACTCATCAAGATTTCTCTTGAAGAGGGACATCGAGGTGCTCTGCTTGACATGTATGGGAAGTCTATTCCAGATCAAGGGTAGTCTCTGGGTTATGAACCTGTCCCTCCAGCATGTTCTTTTGATTGTGGTAATGAGGTTGAGGTCTCTGGAGCATGTGGTGCGGAGGGATTGGACTTTCTTTAGATGTAGCATTTCTAACAGAGCTGGGTCAGACATGGCTTTGTAAGTCAAGCAAAGATCGCCTCTAAGTAGGCGATATGAGACAGAGAATAGCTGGAGTCTTTTGAGTCTGTCCATGTAGGACATGTGTTTAATGCCTAAGATCCTCTTCATGAGATACTTCTGTGGCTTTTCCAGCTGTTGCAGGTATCTAGTGAGGTACATGCTAAATGGGGCATTATACATGATGATTGGTCTAATGAGGGAAGAGTAGAGACAGACGATGAGCTCTTTCTTCCTGGATGCAAAGCCCTTGGTAATGAGATGTGCCACACAGAAGGACTTTCTGATGACAGTGGCAATGTGGAGGTTGAAGGAGAGGTTGCTGTCAACCTACATCCCCAGATCTCTTATAATTCCTTCAGTGTTCAGTGGGCTCCCATCAATGCGGTAATTAGTGGGAACTGAGTTTTTACCAAAGGAGATGACAACGCATTTTTTGGCATTAAGCTTAAGGGCATGGTTTCGACACCAGTCATTGGTCTCAGTGAGGCCTTTCTGTAGGATGTCTGCATCACTTGGGGAATTAATAATGTCTCCCAGCTTACAGGTCATCTGTGAACTTGGTCAGCCAGAGTCCCTTTGTGTTGGCCTGGACTTCTGAGAAGCAGATGCTTAACAGAAGAGGACCCAGGACCAATCCCTGTGGGACTCCACTTGTGACTAGCCAGCAGTCTAACTTGGAGTCTGCTACTTTCACACTGTGTGTTCTATCTGTGAGCCAATTTGCAACCCACCTAGTGATATATGGGTTGATGCCTAGTTTGCTGAGTTTATCAATAATTCATGAGTGAGGAATGGTATCAAAGGCCTTGGCCAGATCAAGGTAGGCTGTATGCACTGCCTTACCTTCATCCACAGCCCTGGTGACTGACTCAAAGAAGTCAACCAGGTTGAGCAGGCATGATCTCCCTTTCACAAAGTCAAATTGCATGGGATCTAAAGTTTGGAGATTCCCAGTATCTTTGTTAATCAGGTCCATGATGATGCCATTCATAGTTTTACATATCAGACTTGTCAGGTTAATGGGGCGATAATTCCCAGGGTCTGTAGTCACTCCCCCTTAGCAGTGCGCATTCAGTAGGGACAAAGCCTGAGGTGAAGCTGTGATTGAACAGGGCACATAGATGTGGTGCCAGTTCACTTTGTAGTTCATGTAGAACACAGCCAGAGATATTATCGGGTCCCATGGAAGCTGTATTCTTGGCCTTGGACAATGCAGCTTTAAGCTGTGCTGTAGTAATGCTGGGAGCTTGACATTCTTCCGGTATTGTGATTGGTCCTTTAGGGGGGGAGAGAGGGGTAAAGTTGGCACTGAATCTGTCAGCCAGTATGTTGGCAATATCTGTTGGCTCAGTATAAGTGGTACCATTGTGCAGTAAGAGCAACTCTGGGTACTGCTGTGGAAGTTCTTGATATAACTACAGAAGGCTTTTTGATTGTTTTTAGTGTCTTCTGCAATTCTGCCTTCATAGCTGGCTTTGGAGGATTTGATGAGGGATCTCAACCTTTTGTTGTGGTTAATAAGAGAGTTTTTCCAGTCTTGGGACTTCACCTTTTTCTGCAACAGTTTCTTCCTTCTGTTGTAGAGTTTATTAATGGCAGGGAACCACCAGATTGGCTTCCTTTTTTTGGAGGAGAATGTTTTGGTTCTGTTGGGTATGGGTAGTTCCATGCATTTATGTACATGTTCGTACAGTGCATTGGTGTATGATTTGTCAATCATGCAGCTATTTTACATTAGCATGGGTGCTGTGAAGTTAGCCGCCTCTGTTTTTAGGAGCCTAAAGTCACCTCTGAAGAAGTTTTTCAAGATTTTTACCTTTGCGGGAGGTGTGGGTGAGATGTGGATTTCCATGGTGATTAGTTTATGGTCAGATCTGACCAGGGAGGGATTGACTATTGGTGTAGAGCAACGGTTGCCCATATTAGTAATAACTAGGTCAAGGATGTTGCTTCCTCTAGTGGGGGTCAGAATGAGCTGGTCCAGGGCATTGATGAATTCTAGGAAGCATTGGGCCAGTGTATTGGTGCTTGAATAGTTTTCCAAGTTGATAGAGGGGCAGTTGAAGTCTCCTAGTATGTGAGTGTTGGGTTGGACCTTGATAGATTCCAGGGTGCTTAGGAATGCAGAGTGAGAGTCTAGGGACATGGTTGGGGACCTATAGCAGGCTATGACCTGGATCACCATCTTACCCAATGTTAGTTGTACCTGAAGTATCTCAGATGCGTTATGCTGGTCTACTAGTCTGGAAGTGTGCATATCCTTTATGAATATGGAGACACCACTGCCTTTGGAGCTTTGGTCCATGTTATGGGGCCAAAATGTGTGGAATGAGTTATAGCCTCGTAGCGCAGGGGTGCTTTCTGCCACTTTAAACCAGGTCTCTGTTACAGTACAAATGTCGATGTTCTCCATTTTGAGGAGTGCTTTGAGTGAGTGCATCTTGAGATTTAGACTTCTAACATTGAGCAGCATGACCCTCAGATTGCATTTATTCATAGCTGTTACAGTGGTAATTTGGTCTTTGGAACACCGCCTAAAACAGGCACTATAGGGGTAGCAAGAGCCTTAGCCAGTACCCAAAAACCCAGGGGTGACAGATACAGGCCATCTCTGGCAAAGCATCAAGGTCTGTCAATCATGTCATCATAAGCAGGCAGATACTGGATCCCCTTAGAATGACACCAGAAACTTAGCCAATTGTTGAAGTCAGTCATTTTTTGTTTATACCGTGGTATAATTCTGGGTGATGGCAGGATACTTCTCAGGGCTAGGGTCTTACCTGCCTGGGCCACATAATCCAAGAGCTCCACCATGTCTCTTTTCAAGTCCAGGGAGGTGAGTCTCAGGTCATTCACACCTCCAAAGACAATGACAGGGTCATACTTGCACTTGTGGAGTGACCTGAGTATGTGTGTTATGTGTCAGATTCTGGCACCTGATAGACAGCTGCTTGTTCAGAGATTTGATTTACTGTTAAGTCTAAACTGTACAAGTCATTCCACTGGCTGCTACCCATCAAAGGAGGTGGAAAGAGAATATTTTTGTTAACTGACCCCCTGAATGTGTCTGTATGGGGTGTTAGAACAAATTACACCTGAAAAAAGAAGATACTTAAGCCTTTAAATTAAGCTGTTGTACATTTATTCATTTTCTTTTTTTTTAACAGGAATGTTTAATTGGGCACAAGTCCTAGTTTCAGTGGAGGCTTGGGGAGAAAAGCTCTGCATAAAATACATTTTCGTAATGAATAACAGCAAAAAAAAGAATAAGCATTTTAAACATTTCTTTGCAGGTAATATCGAGGCATACAAAATAAATGCATTTATCATATAATTTTGAAGTTATTGTACATAAGTAGAAGACGTGTTAACATGTAATAGCTGGAGATACAATAACAATTATACTGTACATAGGTACAGCATTTATATGGACAAAAATAGGGGTGGATGTCACTAGAACAGGAACAGAAAACAGATGAGGAGGTGGAACAGTATAAGCAAAAACAATAAAAAAAAACATAAGTAGGGAATGTTGTGATAGTGCAGAGGTTGAGATAACACTTGCTAGGTTAGGAGATGAACTGATTAATGAGGGATATTAGTAAGAAAGGATTAATTATATTGGTTAGTTGGTGAAGCAGTAGTGAGGGTGAAAGACAGAAAAACAGACAAGGGATAAGAAAGATGAGAGAGTCAGGGTGATTGATAAAAAGGCTGGAAATGAAAGAGAAACAAGGCCATAATAGCCTTGTTATATAACTATGAAATACATAGTCAAAAGGCTAGACCTGAATACTGGATAGTTTCTGATTTTATAGCTGATATTAATTCCATGAAACATCAACTGGAACTTTGTAGTTATAGTAAAAAAACAGATTCAGTTTCATACAAATGCAATACTTTGAACAGCAGCATTAAATAATGTATGCACTGAGTAAAATTTTAAAGAAATTAGAAGTATAGACCTAGTGCCATATTACTTTTTAACTCATTCTAAATTTTCATTTCTCGAGCAGTTTAAAGGAGACTTATCTGACAAGACTTGGTTTCATTGGAATATTAACTAAGCAACAGCCCTTATTGCAGGAAGACTTCAGTGACATGGTCTTGAAAGCTGTTTGACAAATTTAGTTTTACAAACCATAGGCCGGATTCATAAACGGCTAAGTTCCTCACTAGCATCATGTGTGCATTGTGCCATGATGCGCACATGATTGCTTGCTATTTTGTATTCCTTAAATGGCCAAACAAAGGTAAGCAGCAGAGTATGCTAATTAAATCATAATCAGCTGAAATACATGCAAATCCAATATGGTGGAGATATTCAGGAAACTAAAAAGTAACCATGGAAGGATGATATAGTCCTTTGCTATGAGCACCAAACCCATTGGAATACAGCCACAATCACACTTAAAAAAATAAGCAATGTTAGGGGCTCCTGTTGCTCTCTTGCATGTGTATGTACAATAGGCTCACATCTGTGCTGCTGATGCTGCTGATAGACCTCATCCAAGGAGAAGCAGGGTGTTCAGATCCTGTTTAATATATCATGGACTGCATGATATTAAAATAGAGTGATACAGGGTTGATAAGTAAACACTACAGGAACTCCACAACCTCTGCGCCTCCCACTTCAGATCCAGGGGAAACTGAGGAGAAACACTCTGGTTATACATGGCAGTACAATTGCACAAAAACTTTAATCTTCGATAGCAGAGAAGTAAGCGCTTTCACAACCAATAACAGTTGCTTCATCAGACTACATATAAAATCAAACATACCCGTTTTATATCCGTGATGCAATACAAACTGTCCACTCACTGAGATACTAATTAACACTTGAAAAAATTTAAAAGGGTAAGTACGTGGTTATTTCATCTGGAGTTTGGTTCTTTGCCTTTTCAATTCGAAAGTGAGGAGAACCTATACCAGCGGGAACTAAGGTACACATAACATTAAGGATATTAGCTACTGGTACATTCCAGAGACCCACAGAGGATATGTTAGGGCTGTCACAGGCCTCAGCATCTAGAATATTTCACTAATGTCTTAATGCTATGTAACAACATGTAAAGGCATGGTATATCTATTTTCCATGCACACTACAGGAGAGAACAAGAACAATGCAAGAATTCTATGCTGTAACACACTTCCCTGAAGTCTTGCGGCTACAGACCACACTTACATGGAAATAAAAATCACACCTGATGAACAAGGAAAGACATTTATCAACAGGAAGGGCTTCCACTCATTCGACTGCCAGGTGTTTGTAATGCACACAGGATCATCCTCAATGTCCTTTGTAGGTAGCCCAGGCAGTTATCATAACTCACATATATGGCATAGCTTGTGGCTTTACACATGATTTAGTAAGGGTGATGTTCCACAGGGCCTTCTACTTGGTGATACAGGTTATGCACTGGAACCATGGCTCATGGCACACATCAGAAATGCACACGCACACACACATAGACGAAGGATACAGTGATGTCCACACTCAAACCAGAAACATGTCTGGTATGTTGAAGTCACGGTTCTGCTGTCTAGACTTATCAGGGGGTGCCCTGCAGTACTACCCTGGCACTTGTGCAGAAATTCTCACAGTCTGCGCTAGGTTAACAATATCATCTTGAGGAAACAGCTGTAACAGAGGCAGCAAGGGCCGGGACATACATTTCTGAACCAGTGACAGGGCCAGCACCTCCCATACATACAGGTGAGGAATCTGAGGGGGAAATTCAAGCTGCAGAGGTAGTAGGCAGATGTAGAAGTGCACAATATGCCCTTGCCCTGGCTAAGAGGCAAATGATAGCACACATACTCACAACCCACGAGTCAAAAGATAGCACACACACTCACCACCTAAGACTAAAAGGTCAACACATACACCCAGCAACTAAAAGGCAAATGATAGCACACTAAACATGAAGGAATATACATAATAACCTAAGCACATACAAATATTAAAAGTGATGCCATCCGATGTCCATAAACGTTACTTATCCATGTAATGATTGTGCATGCATAGCATCAGACAGAGACAGCTCCAAAGCACATGGCTCCTAACTGCAGTAATGTCAAGGTAAGTGTGAAACCTGTAGATGAACAAATGTGTAAAAAGATAACCTACCTGCATACTGTCAGTCTCAAACCTATCCACTCAGTGCATCACACATACATGCACCCCCACTAAGTCAAACAAAAATGTACAACGCCCATGGCGCAATCATCATCATTTCGCACAAGGTGGGGGGTGCAGTAAAAACTGCCATATGTGCAGTATAGCAGCAGTGACATTTTAAATGAATATGTTCAGCATCACACATGACAAATCTAAGTGCCATGTCTCACACCTTCATTGCTGATTGATAAAATGCATTCCACCTTTCTTACAAGTGCCTCTTTGTGCTTACTATCAAGCAAATGCAGTTGACATAGTTGTGCTTGTTTGGCACTAGCCATTAAATGCAAGATTGGAGTTTGGCACCAATTCATCCTTAGACTTGCTGCTTGAATTCTACAGGCATGGCTAGAGTGTGAGAGGATGGTGCTAACTGGCATCACAAAGACTGGACAGAATTGCCATCACAAACGTAAAAATGCACCGACAGTACCACAGCTAGGAGATTTATTTAAGTTGAACATTACAAACAGTACACAGGTTAGCACTTTCAGGGATCTACCCCTTCATCAGACAACTGTTAAAATTCCACACTTCCTTAAATACTTGAAACAGTCACATGATGATACAAGCAATTACCCTGATCACTGTTAATTAAAAGAAACACAGTTGCCAATGCAGAATAAAAATATAAAAATAAATAATGCAATAAGAATATCATATATCACACATTCCTTGTCAAAACTAATAATTCTGTTAAAACACGCATAGAAAAAACATACAAAAAGCATGTAAAATATATCTATGAAAAAATGTGCAACAAATACATCTGACTTGATACTAATGAGTATATGTACTAATGCGTATGCCTTGCTAAGAGTATATAAGCATAATATAAATTATGAAACATATATAAATTGTTGTTAAAATATACATATATATATTTACATACACATAAAAACAGCATATAAACATGCCTAACTATAAAAATATAAAAAATATGCACTGGACGTGCCATTCAAAAACTCAATGCCTCAATGGTCGAGCTTTTAAAAATGGTTTAAGTGACACCATTTGATTCAAACCCGGGGGTTTATCTACATTAAATCGTATGATCCATCTCTGTTCGGCAGCTTCTGTATCATTAGATAAGTTGCCCCACCTCTGTTTTTCCGACAGTATCTGTAAAACTAAAAATTTATAGATATGTTCTGGTCCTGTATCCTTAGTGTGCATAGCAATAGCACTACTTTCTTTAACGTTTCTGATGTCTCTATAGTGTTCAAGGATCCTATCATTTAGGCGTCTATTAGTCTTGCCTATATAGAAACTGTAGCATGCCACACAATATGCAAAATAGACCATGTTTGATGTAGTGCAGTCAGCATAAAAATTACTACTGTAGCTAAACTTCCTAAAGGGATGTGTAAATGTGCTGCCATTATGTATGTGCTTACAGGCTGTACAACCCCTGCACATATATGCACCCAATCTATCAGACCTATTAGTGGTATTGATTTTGGCACTTCTATAGCATAATTATTTTCTCAATGTTCTATTGTTCTTAAACCTGAAGCTCGGCTTGGTCCCAATTATGCCTTGTTGGCTGTCAATCGTGGAAAGAATACCCCCCCAATTTTTAGTAACAACATCACATACTACATTTATGTTGCTTGCAAACGTTAGTGGCATCCTAAGTGTGTTGTCCATACATCTGTATTTATGTGTGACCACCTCTCGGTCAATAACTTGTTCATCCACCTCACCTGTAGTACGTGCGTCAAAGTAGGGTCTACATCTACCCGCCCTATTACTCCAGCCATCTACGATACATCTATCAATAGTTTTTGCATCATAACCCCTGTCTAGAAATTCTAGTTTAAGCTGATGTAGTGATGTCTGTAATTCATCATCATCATTAAACAGTCGCATGATCCTATATACTTGGCCTTTAATAATGTTAACCTTCGTGTGGTTAGCATGCATACTAGTATTGTGTAGGAACGTATTCTTCCTGACCTGACCTGCTTCCTAAATAAACTAGTTCTAATGTGGTTCAGGTCACCTCTCCTCACTTTGACATCCAGGAAGTCAATTTCAGTACTAGAGTACTTAGAAGTAAATCTAAGAAATCCAGTGGTGTTGTTGAGGTAGGTAAGAAATGCATTCAGCTCTGCCTCCGGACCATTCCACAACAAAAAATATCAACCACAAATATGACGTACCAATCAATATATCTACCATACATGCTATTAGTTAATATGTAAGTACGTTCCCATTGGACCAAAGAAAGGTTGGCATAGCTATTGGCACAACCGTGCCCATAGCCATGCCAACCCTATGTAAGTACTTCTGTTGTTGAAACAGAAAAACATTGTTATTCAGCACTATGTCTAGCAGTCTACAAATAAGATCACTTTTGTTCTTGTTAAAATCAACACTATGTAGTAGTACCCTTATACTCTGAATCCCCCATTCATTTGGGGAATACAGTAAACAATGATTCTATATCCATCGTTACTAGAAAACTGCAGCAGTTTGTATTTGTCTCTGTTCATTTCAACCTAACGGTTTCCAAGAAAACTTTAGAGTCCCTTAACACACTCTCACAATTAATTAAAAGTGGATGTAGACTTTTTTCAATATAGATGGATAATGGTTCAGTAACCCATCCCTTACCTGAGGCTACGGGAAGCATGGGTGGCACTAATAAATTCTTGTGTATTTTTTTTTTGTTGTGGATGATAATTTTGTTGTCAAATGTTTGCCTCCCCCTCCCCACTCAAAAACAAAATGATCCATATCTATCAGTTTTACCATTACCTTTGAAATTCTTTTAGCCATTATGGACATGGACACTTTATAATCATGGTTCAGGATTGAAATGGGCCCGTATGAAGCTGGATCTAATGGATCTGTACCCTCTTTAGGCATTACAGCTACCACTGCTTTCTTCCAGAATGGTGGTACTTCTCCTTTTAAGATACTGTTCAACAAAACTTTCCAGATCTTTATCAGTTTTTTTTCCTCCTAGCTTCCAAACTTCCACAGGAATACCATCTATTACTGGAGACTTTCCTGTAGATTGGTTATGCATCACAAGTTTTATCTCTTCTCCTCCTGTCCTGTTAGTAATTCAGCTTCATCTGCCTCTAACCTTCTTCTTCTTCCAGCTTTTCCCCATTTTAGGGGTCGCCACAGCAGATCACCTGTCCACTCATGATTGGCAGTGTAGTTTTACAATGTTGAGTTGCCAGCCCGGTGTTCAACCTTCCACAGAAGGCACACACATGCACACACTCACATCTAGGGCTAATTTAGAGTGTCCAATCCACCTACAGCATGTCTTTGGGATGTGGGAGGAAACCGGAGTACCCGGAGGAAACCCACACGACCACTGGGAGGACATGCAGACTCCGCACAGAAGGTACCCCAGCCAAGGATCTAACCGGAGAACCTCTTCCTGTGAGGTGGCAATGCTAACCGCTGCACCACCTCAGCTGCCGAAATCTACCTCTAACCTTAGCATATTTAATTCTTCCATAAACATTTCCATTTGTAGCTTTTCTTGATTTTCATATTTCTCTGCTTTATAGACACTCTCATAGAATTTCTGAAATATTTCTAATACCTCTACAGGATCTCTTGTTACCTTCCTTGTTATAGGCTCCCTAAGTTTGTTGACAGCCCTTTCTACTTTCTGTTGCTTGAGTCATTGTGCTAAAAGTTTTTTGTGGTCATCTACCCTTGATAAAGTGACAGTCCAAAATCAACAAATTCTGTCTACACTTCTACATTTATGTTGCGAAGAAGTGGATACCTGTGGTTCTCTTCCTCTACCTTTCTGCAAATTCTTCACTTCTTTCCCTTGTGCCCTCCCCTCTGCTTGCCCACACTGTTTTACCTCTTTCCTACATGTTTAATCTGGTCAAAAAATAAAATTACACACAGCGCGCATAGGCAGAAATGACCAATAAGAAAACCTTCACTTATTTTGCTCAGCATTTGCACGGACATTGACATTGTGAATGCTGAGTGACAGTAAATGGTTGCTCACTAGGGCCATCATGTGCAGTAGCCCTGTTCTCCTCTCATGTAGGTGGTTAAACATGCTGTGATATCAGAATACAGAGTAAAGGCAGAATAAAAGCAAAACTTTGCAACAATTAAACAGTTCTTTGACTACTCGGTTCAACAAAGAGCAACATCCTCTGTGGAGTGTTGACAAAAATCACTTGCCTAAAGATTGCTTTTTGTCCATAGCATCAAAGGTTCAAGTCCAGATATATGTCCCATTATTTCTTACTGTGAAGTTATACTTCTATGATATTTTTAATGACATACATATATTGTTAATGACATACATCTTAATTTTTATCCATTAACAAACTTTCATGAACAGATTTTGAATATTGTTACAAAAAAATAATTGGAAATGCGCCCATGCCCATAAGGACAAATTAGTAAACCACCCTTACTCTGTCCATGTCAGAATCAGTTTTTACCTATTGTGCAGCTAATTTACCACAACAGCCATCACTTACTGATACAGGGCCAGACTGATTAATACTTAGGACATACCATAACGATGTACATTAATGACCAATAACAACACCCTTTCATATGTGTCTCTATATCTGTACCTAGCTCCTTCTCTCTCACCCCTTTGTACAGTTGCCTATTCATTAGGCCAATGGATATAAATATAATGTCATGGCATTTTCTGTCTGTCCTTGCTTTGCTAAAGAATAAAAGCTACATTTCCCATTGGATACATAGGGTATAACTGACCCTTCAAAGGTGTGACTTTGACATGGGTGAAGTAAGATTTCCTTGGTGGGGTCTACAGATAATGTTCAAGTCTGTAGATGTACTTTTTCATCTTACAAAGGTTCATATCCAGCACTAGGTGAAACTCATACTGACTGTTTCTATAAGTCTTTCCTATGAATGCTTTGACTGTGTATCTCTCTAAGTCCCCTCTGCTTTATCAGTTGTAGTGCTCAGCAGTTGGCCGGTGTCTGGCAATGAACAATTGTAGTATATCATGTAGTAGGGCACTTCGGGTGTTATTACATAATGTGGCGAGTGCTTGCCTCACACCTGATTGTACACCCAGTTAAACTGTGATTTCCCTCAAAGCATGCCTTGTGTATAGTAGGCATAAAAAATTATCTCAGTAGCTATTACATATACAATTTTCCAGGCAACATATTTATAATAGTAATTTCTAGGTATTCTTAAAGTCATGATAAAAAAGTTAATATAATAATCACATTCTGAAACTTTGTAAAATCATCTGCATACTGGAGTCGAACCCTGCCTTTTCATTTAGCTCAGACACAGTTTACATCTTGTGACATAGAGAGTGCTAGTTTAATAGTTGGATTTTCTCAACTATGTACTGTCCAGAGTGATGATGGCCATGCATCACCATTAAGCCTGTTTGGACTGTAGAAGGCACACCAAATGCAGTGTGTCACTATTTCCTCTAGCAGCAAAATCTACTTGCTCACGTCATACTGTCATGCAAATGGGGAAGGAAAGCACAACACTTCATTTTTTAATTGAGCTTTGGAGCTAACCTAGAAAGGTATAATACAACATGTGGAGCACCACTGAACACCACTAAACATAATACTTCACAGTCTCATTTCAACACATCAAAGTATCATCACGCATGGACTAACACTTTGCCAATCTTTGAACAAATATATTTCTCAGCAATGCATTTTTGGAAGTGATTTGGAACAGCAATAAGTATTGCTACTGGATGATATTACTTCATTGCATGGGAATTTTGTAATGTACTCATGTTAAATTCTGTGAACTGTGTGGTTAATTGGCCACTTCTTTCTGGACAGTTGGCTCTGCACTGCAGCACTGACATTTGCAAATGAAATACAACTACATACATCCCTGATGGACTGAAATTATTTGTATCCTCCCTGCATTGTAACATTAAGTATTGCTTGGTACTGATAGACCACATTGCCCATGCATGACCACATACCATAGGGAATATCAGGACCATTCATTAAGGTCTACATATCATCATCATAATCTGATGATTCATGAATGATTCTTTGTCCATCCTGTGTTTCACAAGTGTGTGTGTCTCATATGCACAAGGCAGGTAGGTACATGTCACTCTCAGTTCTGCAATATACATTAATGGCAGCATAGCTAACATAAGTCAGCAGCACATATGTATTATTGAGCATAACACGGACCTTACTCTGTCATATCAACAAACATGGATTTGCACAAAACCTTTAACATCACAATATCTTTTCTGACACATGAGAATGATATACTGAAAGTAATGTCTTTCAGCTTTTCAGTTAGGGGTGGCCACAGAGGAACTCCGGTCTGCTAATGATTGGCAGTGGATTTTGACAGTGCCAAGTGCCAACCCGACATCCAACCTTCAAAGAAGGCACACCCATTCATGCACGCACCTACCTGCATGTCTTTAAATGTCACTTGACCACAGGGAGGACATGCAGACTCCACACAGAATGTGCTCCAACCAAAAATTGAACGGGAGAACCTCTTACTGTGAGGATGATATACTAACTCTATCTATACAGCACTGTCAGAGTGAAAAGTCAGACATCTGCAGTGGTGTTTGCATTAAGCATTGTAACCTCTAGTTTGCATAACTAGATAGGTATGGGGTTCTAATCTCACAGTAGTCAACTTTTGTGTGTGTGTGTGTGTGTGTGTGTGTGTGTGTGTGTGTGTGTGTGTGTGTGTGTGTGTGTGTGTGTGTGTTTGTATGGCATTGTGCAGATAACAGCTTAGCTATTACTGTCCACCATACACTAGGAGCCTGGAGTTAATTTTAAACTGCAGGATGAGTCCACATCATGTTCAGACCCTTCTCATAACATCATCTTCTCTGCACAATTGCAATTATATCATCCTGTATAAAGTGCAATCTCACACTATGAAAGTCAGACATCTACAGTGGCACTAGCATTCAGCACTGTGTCCTCTAGACTGTATAGCTAAATAGGTATGAGGTTTTATTGTCACAGTAATGAACGTGTGTGTGTATGGAGTTGTGAAGATATGACCTTAACTACTACTTACACACTACAGCAGTATCCTGGAGTTAATTTTAAATTGCAGGGTAAAGCCACACTAATGTGACACCCTTCTTCCAATATCATCTTCTCTACAAAATCACACTGATGGCATCTTGTATAAAGTACACTCTCAAACGATGAAAGTCAGACTGCTGTGGTAGTGCTTGCATTAAGTACTGTGTTCTCTAAATAAGCAGGAGGTTCTAATCAACTATCAATCAATTTGTATGAGTATGGAGTTGTATAAATATGACCTTAACTACTGCTGGCATTAATAAGATAGTAGTCTGGTGTAAATCTTACACTGCAGGGTGTGTCCACATTAATACCAGGGCCTTTGGCCAACATCATCTTCTCAGCAACACAATGTTGACATCATCTTCTATAAAGTGCTTTTTTATACTATTAAAACCAAGACTTCTCTGGTGGCACTTCTGTCAGGTACTGTGTATTCTAAATTAAATAGCTAGGGGTTTCTAATCTTGCAACGATCAACTTTTATGTATGATGTTGGGTCTATTGCATCACTGGGGGATTCATTCAGCCAGTGTGTTCATTTAACTCCCACTCATGAGAACATTTATATGGTCAGATCAATCCCACATCCCTTTTTCATTCTGTCTGCAACACGCTGATGATGTCATAATTTTAATAATGCACTCTCACACCTCTAAAGTCAGAATCAGACATCTCTTGTGGCACATGTGTATAATACACTTGTGCATAGATTGTGCCACTTGATTGTTGGGGTGTTTGAATACAGCAGTGAGACTCTTCTGAGTGTGTGTGTGTGTGTGTGTGTGTGTGTGTGTGTGTGTGTGTGTGTGTGTGTGTGTGCGTAAATCAATGCCAGGTGTGTTATACCTCTTAGTACTAACAACATTTAGAATTCCACATATCTATAGAAGTTGTTTCTGCACACACATCTCCTTTGCATGACATAGCTGATATCATCCTTTCAAAGATGCAGTATGGCTTGCATCTAGTCAGATTTCTCTTGTGGCATGTTCATATAATACACTTGTGTGTAGGTTGTTTCGGTATACAGGTTGGGAGTTCTAATACAGGAATGACTGTCTTCTCTGGTTATGTGTTTTTTCCCCAATGTAGTGCAATCTCTGAGTTGACTCACTGGTTACTTATCATGGGAAAAACTTTGCAGAAATGATTTTTCAATGGATTCAGAGTTTGAAGAATATGGAGCGATGAGAAGGCGTTCAATGTTTTGCATTTTTGATTATGTAGTATAGACCCATGTTCTTAACTATTCTGAAGGAAAGACCCCCCTTATACTTTGCACATTGGAGTTTCAGACGTCTCCCCCATCAATTTTAGCAGATAAAATTATGGGCAAATAAGGTACAGCTGATTCAAGGACTTAACGTAGGTGGAGTTTCAACAGCTGTGATAACAGTTCCACTGTGACCAATGTGACTAATAGCCATCTTGTTTTTTTGGATGAGTTGTACAGCTTGATGTTCAATTCGAGCATAGGGATTCCTTTTGTGTGAATGTACTAACATCACACAACAACTATTACATCATCCCAGTGTTATCCCTTGATATGTTATACAAAGCATGTAAACATAGCTTGGGATTTCCTGAAAGTACACATTTATTTTACCAATGTAATGGTGAGAGTACTACCTTGGCACATGCATTGAGTACTGTGGTGTACATGTGTGTCCTCCAGTTCTTAAGTGGTATGTGTACATACATACAGAGAAGCCACCCTTGAGCATCGAACATTGATACAGGACTGATCACATTTGTTTGCATATGAGCATATGAATTTAATTCCTATCAGTCGGACATGCGGTCGTGACATTCATTCTCAGGGATCCTTTCTTAATTCACACATTAATTTCATTTGTTTGTCAGAATATCCATTGCTACTTTTTGTGGCATATTCTGACAATGCACAGCTCTGTGGAATACATTACATCACGGTGTGGGGTTTGCATCTGTACTTGTCTGTCAGCACAATAACTGTGACAGGCAGGAGTGCCTTACTCAAGGGTATTATGTATGTCACACTCTGCTCTCACATTTGTAACACCACACACACCTGCATATGGGATGCATAACTATTATAATATTGAGGTGCATAATTCTCTTCGAGGGTGAGCCTCCTCATACATGTGTTAGGCGTACTTCTGTGACATACACAGTTGATACACAGGGCAGTGTTGACATTGATGGCATGAGTTAAATTTTTGTGAAGGGTGATTGTGGCTTCTGAGCCATTCCAATATTCCAACATGTTGTATGGATGTAATGCATGCTGTGCAGATATCCCATAATGTATGTATTGTATTTGCGAACTGTCATCTCAACGCAGCATGTCAATGACATTCATATGCTATATGATTTCTATGTGTTACAATATGATTTTGTGTAACTGTCACATCCTATAATATCATATATATTGTTCAGGAATTGTGAGCACACTCCAGAAATTATCCTGACATATGTATTGCAATGTTTTCTTATTACCAAGTTGTCTTTGTGACATAAATATCTTCACATTAGTTATCATACTAGAATTTGAAAATTACCTTCCCTTCGTTCATCCTTCTGTATAAATCTCTCTCATTTCTGTGCACATTATGTAGTTTCCCTTGCCGTTTCACATCCCCTCTTACTTATTGCCATGTTCATATGTTTGATTTTACGTGCACAGTACACTCTGTGCACTTTCCCTTCCTGTGTACAGCATGCATTATTTGCCTTATGTAGCTCTTTGTACTGTTTGCGCAAGTACACTTAACAGATTTGGCCATAGACAAGCTTGTTTGTTTACTATCTGTGCTTGAGCTGCTCAACATGGTTTCCTGGATACCAGCACTGTTGCTGGCCATGGGATCATGCTTGTATTTGCGTTAACATGATGAGCAGTAGGTATATGCAATTAGCTCTGCTGCCCATCTCTCTAACGTAAACACTGTGTAAGCTTCACATGAAACCTATGCAATTGTTCATAAATCTTAGGGTATAACTCAAAGGAATGCTAGTATCTCACAAACAATTAGTGCTACAGAAACAAATACCAAACAGGAAAGTTCATCCATTCTTACATTTTCTAGTACTTATTTTACATCCTTCAGGGTTATAGAAGGGCCAGAGCCTGTCCTGGCACTCATGAATTGCACACACACACACACACACACACACACGCACACACGCACACACGCACACACACACACACACACACACACACACACACACACACACACACACACACACACGCACACACACACACACACACACACACACACACACACACACACACACACACACACACACACACACACACACACACTTATAGGAAGTATAATATCACCAATGTATGTCCTTAGGGTATGGGAAGAAACCAGAAACTCAAAAAAGAAATGGGCATTAGGAAGACATGCAGATTAGGCAAAAAAGGCACTCCAACTGGAACCAAATCAGACTATCAAGTGCTATATACCATTCTGAGCTATTCAGGGAAAACATAATTTTTACAGTGATATTGATTTTAAAACTTAGTTATGATTTTATGTTTCATTAGAATTATCATCTTTCGGCTTTTCCCGTTAGGGGTCGCTACAGCGGATCATCTCTTTCCATTTCTTCCTATCCTCTGCGTCTTTCTCTGTCACACCAATCGCTTGCATGTCCTCTCTCACCACATCCATAAAACTTATCTTAGGCCTTCCTCTTTTCCTCTTACCTGGCAGCTCCATCCTTAGCATCTTTTTCCCAATATACCCATCATCCCTCCTCAGCACATGTCCAAACCAACGCAGTCTTGTCTCTCTGGCCTTGTCTCCAAACTGTCCAACATGAGCTGACCCTCTAATATACTGATTCCTAATCCTATCCATCCTAGTCACACCGAGTGCAAATCTTAACATCTTTAACTCTGCCCCATCCAGCTCTGACTCCTGCCTTTTTGTCAATGCCACTGTCTCCAACCCATATAACATAGCTGGTCTCACTACCCTCTTGTAGACCTTCCCTTTCACTCTTACTGGTACCCGTCTGTCACAAATCACTCCTGACACTCTTCTCCACCCATTCCACTCTGCCTGTACTCTCATTTACACACATATATTCTGTCTTAGCCCTGCTGACCTTCATTCCTCTGCTCTCTAGAGCATATCTCCACCTCTCCAGAGTCTCCTCAACCTGATTCCTACTCTCACTACAGATCACAATGTCATCTGCAAACATCATAGTCCACGGGGCCGCCTGTCTGATCTCATCTGCCAACCTGTCCATCACCACTGCAAATAAGAAAGGACTCAGAGCTGATCCTTGATGTAATCCCACCTCCACCTTAAATGGATCTGTCACTCCCACTGCAGTCCTCACCACTGTCACACTACCCTCGTACATATCCTGTACCACTCTTACATACTTCTCTGCCACTCCCGACTTCCTCATACAATATCACAACTCTTCTCTAGGTACCCTGTCATATGCTTTCTCCAAGTCTACAAAGATACAATGCAACTCCTTCTGACCTTCTCTGTATTTCTCCAATAACACTCTCAGAGCAAACATTGCATCTGTAGTGCTCTTTCCTGGCATGAAACCATACTGCTGATCACTAATCATCACCTCCCTTCTTAACCTAGCTTCTACTACTTTTTCCCATAACTTCAAGCTGTGACTGATCAATTTTATCCCTCTGTAGTTACTGCAGCTCTGCACATCACCCTTATTCTTAAAGATAGGTACCAAAACACATTTTCTCCACTCCTCAGGCATCCTCTGACTTTCCAAAATTTCATTAAACAATCTAGTTAAAAATTCCACTGCCATTTCTCCTAAGCACCTCCATGCTTCCATTGGTATGTCATCTTGGCCAACAGCCTTTCCATTCTTCATCCTCTTCATAGCTGTCCTTACTTCCTCCTTGCTAATCTGTTTCACTTCCTGATTCACTATCCCCACATCATCCAAACTTCTCTTTCTCTCATTCTCTTCATTCATCAGCCTCTCAAAATACTCTTTCCATCTACTCAACACACTCTCCTCTCTTGTGAGTACCTTTCCCTCACTATCCTTTATTACCCTTACATGCTGCACATCTTTCCCAGCTCTGTCCCTCTGTCTAGCCAATCGGTACAGGTTCTTTTCTCCCTCTTTAGTGTCCAATCTCTCATACAACTCTCCATATGCCTTATCCTTAGTTTTCGCCACCTCTCTCTTTGCCATGTGCCTCATCTCCTTATACTCATGTCTACTTTTTTCATCTCTTTGACAATCCCACTTCTTCTTCGCTAGCCTGTTCCTCTGTATTTTATGTTTCATTAGAATATTAAATATAAATTTTCTTGAAATACCGCAAAAATCACATACTGTCAGTGTTAAAATTAAAATTATTCACCCAATTTTCCACTAATCCTCAACAAGTAACTACTTTACATGTTATGTTAGACACCACAGGCCTCAGGCAAAATCATGATAATAATGAAATACTTTCATCTGAAGTAAAAGGAAACTTAACATTTACTGAATATTTAAAAGTACCTGGAACCTCTGCTCTCCACCATTCAAGGAAACAAAGTCATACAGATCCAGCTCTATATTTTTTTAAGCTACCATACCAACATATACACTATAATACACAATTTGTTTTCACATTTAAATGAAATGTCTGTTGAGTCTATTTCAAAATAAAATAACTTTTCTTTTGCAGCAAACATTGTTTATGATCCTATTTTGGAGGGGGTTGTAATAAAACCATGGATTCAACCTAGTAATATTAAATGACTGATGGATAAATTGCCACAGGGTTTGTAAATTTACCCTTCCTAATATCATTTAGATGTTCCAAAATTATTCTAATTAGCATTTTAATCTCACTGATAAATTTTTGAACAACTGTAAAATAATGCTTTATAACTGCTTTGGATGCACAAGATGCCTTAAGGCAAATGATGATGTATCTGAAACATATTTCCATTCAGCTGGATTATTATAACCTTCGGCATGGAGTAACAAACTCAGCTGAAAGAGTTACTAGACACCTGATTCCAAAAGATAGGGATGTGCCAGTTCCACAATCTGAGTGAGGCAACAGGGATTGGAGGAGCTCTACATCTGAGTCCAAAAGGTGAATCAGGCTTTTATCACTGATTTAATAAACATTGTAAATTGGTGAGGTTGAATCAGTGACAAAGCCCTTCAAATGAATGGGCTTCTCATTGAGGTACAAGCTGTATGTAGAACAATGTACTGCAGGCAGTAATGGGTGGGAAGGTATACTTCTTGGAATACCTAGTTTCACATACAGGTGAAGCTATAGTGAGGGCATGGGGAGCTGGGGTGTGGTGGTCTGCCTGGGAACATGAGCATGTGTAGTAGGGGGTACTGTCAGTAATCCCTTGAATTTGTTTTGGGATGGTTAATATTACCTTCTTTTAAATGAGAACATTGTATTCCCTGATGCACTAATGGCCCCACATATACATTCCTTAAGCTGCTCTACCTGAAAACCTCATCTGTACTTGACAACCACCTCCAAGTCTTTGGTCATCCTCTGCACTTTGCTTTGACAAAGTTATTTTTTTTTTAATAGAATGCTTCTGATATGCATTATTTTTGTCTGTCCACAATAAGTCCCCATTAAACTGGGTGGATCCTGCCCCCTATGATTAGGTCACCCCTAGATGTGGCTTTCATTTTACTGTTCAGAGTAATGCTGGTGGGATGGCAGAAGATGTACAGCCTTGCTACTCTAAAATTTTAGTATCAAGTACATAGTCTCTCCAATGCAATCAATTTATCAAGAATATAAAAAAGGAGAGATTAAGGGTAACTAGTCACAAAAATTATGACTCATA
The DNA here is from genome assembly GCF_019279795.1 of Protopterus annectens. Lineage (NCBI taxonomy): Eukaryota > Metazoa > Chordata > Ceratodontiformes > Protopteridae > Protopterus > Protopterus annectens. Next base: position 1,823,876,202 of record NC_056731.1, on the reverse strand, counting down.
GGGTGGTCATCCTCAAAGTAAATATTGAACCATGAAAAGAGTTTTTATAAGGTGCAAAGGCTATCATGGGATAGCCCGTCTAAAAGCTAATTTTTCTACTATGGGAATAAAATAGTAATGCACAATAAATGCATGCTTCTTATTCTAAGGAGTACTGAAACCATTTCATGATCTATGTATGTGATATATGGTCTCTTCTAAAAATACACAATGTCCATACAGGTCCCTGCAGAGGATACACTGTTTCTGTAGTCCTGACAATTTAGCCTAAAAATCCTATCACTGCATGCTGTTAAAAGATTAGTAGTCAGTCATATATCTGTGTAAAAGGCACCTCGAATAAACTGAAAGTTTCACATAGGTTCTTGATTTAGCTTGTACAAAATATTATGACTATCAATGCATGCAGAGAACTAGAATATGTTAAATTGTTAAAGTTGTATAAAAATGTGTTTATCTTTGGAAAAGCAAAACTTACACTGAGGATTATGACTGTGTCAATGATCATGATCTTACACTGTACATGAGCAATACTATATAAGTTAGATATGCGTGTGAATTACCTTACAGTGCTTGAACCAAGGCATATAAATGCTGCCTCTTAGCAGGAAAATCGTTGTTAACCCTGTAAACATGTAGCTAATTTGCTCATTACATCACTCTGTTTTGACTGAGTTTCTCTAATGTCATAAAATGTATGTGTATTTGCTCTTCTTGGTTTTGTATAAACTGCTAGCTAAACCTCAAAGCAGTTCATTGGATCAGCATTCCACACTCAGTTAAATAAACAAACAAACAAATAATGAAAGAAATGTAGGAGTGAAAAAGCAGCAAAGCAAAGACCAGGAAGAAACCGGACCACAAAACTTATAAGTTTTCGTTCATTTAATAAAACACAACGAACTTCATCAGAATAAATACAAAAACTTGAAACCACCTTTTATATACTTGTCATGTGCAAAAAATCATCCAATGACAAAATACTTCAACTAAATTATTTAAATAGCCATTGTGATGTCATGAAAATTTAAAAATACACTACAACATTTTTTAACATTGCATATGTATAAAAACATGAAAATGTATATATATGATAGTCAATAATAACAAACTACTACATAGTGTTTCATCAAATAAAGCCCATTTTGTGAATAGCTTGGCTCACTACATCAAAAGCTTTATAACTGAAGAAAACACGATGTTAATAGTTTCATTTAGTCCTGAAGGGTAGTCTGCTCTTAAAGCTATCTGCCATTTAGTTTCCCTACATTTTAATACGGCTTTAAAATGACCCACCAAAGGCCCATAAACTACTTTATCTAAGACAAAGAATGTAAATTTTTTAAAATTGTTACATAATAAAATGTGTCGTGCCACTGCATTATTCCTGTCTTTGTTTATCACTGCTAACACATGTTCATAAATCCTTCTACTTAGTGACCTGATGGTCTTGCCAACATAAAAACTGGTATAAGAATTACATATTGCGAGATAAACAATATCCACAGAATCACATGTAAACCTGTCCTTTGTCCAAATAACTTCCTTGAAATGTTTCAACTCAACACAACCTGAATTGGCTATGTATCTACATTGCCTGCAATGACCAGAAGCAAAAGTCCCAAGAGGGTCTTTGACCCCATTGTGTGATGTCTTAGAAGTACTTTTAAGTAAACTTCTTATGTTACATACCTTTTTATAAGTGAACAAAAGTTCATTACCCAGGACTTTCACCAATTCAGAATGTCCAAGCAACACCTTCCAATTTTCCTTAATAACACGCCTAATAATGTCCATTCCATCTGAAATGGGCAATGGGAAGGCCAGCTCAAACACATTGTTGTTTTTATTCACCCGACTTGCTACACTGAAATTGCCTGTCAAGATGGGACTAGTTAAACTGTCTCTGAGAGTTATAACTTCAGCAACAATGCTACGTAAACGAACAAAAGTTTATACGTTTTGTGGTCTGTTTCCTTCCTGGTCTTTGCTTTGCTGCTTTTTCACTTTTGCCTGTCAAGATGGGACTAGTTAAACTGTCTCTGAGAGTTATAACTTCAGCAACAATGCTATGTAAATGAACGAAAGCTTATACGTTTTGTGGTCCGGTTCCTTCCTGGTCTTTGCTTTAATGCTTTTTCACTTTTACTTTGTTCTTTGGAGTTGTTTAGCTGTTTTTGAAAGAAATGTAAGAGTTGTTAGCTAATATAACCTGAAATTATACTGCTGTAAAGTATTCCTTAGCTGTACAAGTCTTTTTTTTTTTTGAGTTTTTCATTTTCTGAGACCCTCACAAATAGGCCTTTGATTACCAGGGCAGCAGCTCTTTGGAGTACCTCTTATTCCAGTGAAATGCCATATAGATGTCCATGGGTTGTGTACCTTTCTTTTTTTTAAGACAAAGCTTTTTCACCAGGCATAAACACAATCACAGAATGACTGGCATGCTCAAAGCTTCTTTATTCTACCTATCATGAACCCAAAAACAGAATAAGTGCTGTGCTCTAAGATTTAGTGATCTAAATAGCATAAACCCAATCACGGAATAAATGCTGTGCTAAAAGCATTTGTGACCTACCTGGCATGAACACAATCACAGAATAAGTGCTGGAAACTTCTCTGATCTTTCTAGCACCAGCACAATCAGAAAATAAGTGTTTCCCTCAAAGCTTCTGTGATTTTCCTAGCATGATCACAACTGCAAATAATATATTGTGCTCAAAGGTTCTGTGATCGACTTGTATGAACACAATCACAGAGTAAGTGCTGTGCTCAAAGCTTCTATGATTTACTCATAATAACACAATCACAGAATAAGCACCATGCTCAAACCTTCTTTGATCTACCTGGTAATAACACAATCACTGAATAAGTGCCATGCACAAAGCTTCTGTGATCTACCTGGTAATAACACAATCACTGAATTAAGTACTGTGCTCACAGCTTGTTTGATAAGCATTACATGGGTTGACTGAATAGCTCTTGCTGAGGTAAACTATTTTTCTTGACTGAAACATGTTTCAGCACTGTAAGCTGGCACCAGAGTTCAGCTTTATGAATTCATATATGACAATCTAATCTTTCCCACTTACTGAGATAAGGCAACAGTTGCACTGATAGTTACATACTGCATTGCTTACCTTTTGCTAGATCCATATAGTTCCTGCTGTGATGTTTAAATGCTCTGTTGCCTGGCTATTTAAGATTCAGCTGTCTGTTTGCTCCTCATTTACTTTATATTACCTTTCGATGAACTGTCTGTATACTCTTCAATGACCAGCTGTCTTTCAATTCAGCCAACTAGGAAGGATCAAGCCCTAAAAGGAGATTTGGACTGGTATGCTTACACAACAACAACTGTTGAATAAAACACACACACACACAAACACACACACACACACACACACACATACACACACACACACACACACACACACACACACACACACACACACACACACACACACACACACACACACACACACACACACACACACACACACACACATATGTATGCATATTCATTTAGCTAACCTTAGAACACCTGCAGTTGATGTAAGTAATGTTCTAACTTTGCCTTTGTCTCTGGAATCACTCCTCTGCTTCACAAACAAACCACAATTATCATTGTGTACAGAGATTACACACACACACAGTATCATAAATGACTACCGACCACGACCAGTTTTGGTAATCCATCCTAGGTCAAAGGTACTCAAGTAAAAAGATTATATATCCAAACTGCTCTCAATCTCAACAGCTATAGTTTGCTGTGAGATAAACAGTGTGACTTTAGGCATGTCCATAAAACCTACACCATTCTCTTTGGACTGAAAAAATGCTTGCTGTAAAGAAGACTGTATCATAAGACATAATTGCATGGATTATTTGCAGTCCTAAAAATTAGATCTGCTTCAGTGTCTCATCTTCTTCTCAACAAACTCACCAAGTATAACCTCAGCTCTAATTTGAAAAATACCTATGAAATGAATCCTTTAAAGTACCTGAAATTTATGGATTATCCCCAGCCAACACTGTTTTCCTTGGTGCCCTTCATGGACATGTTCTGGTCCTTCTTCTTTTTTTAGCTGTGATCAGCTGTTTTTCACATGACAGTCCAGGTCTAAATGTTATTGTTTTATTATTGTTTGCATCACTGATGTTGTTCCAACTTGGTATTTGATCGTTATCTTACATTGGGCTTATTCTGTCTAACAAAAAGTGCAGATTTTACCCAAACTAAAACTGTGTTGCTCTCAGAAAGTACCTTGTAATGGAAGGCATTAATACGAGTCAGTTGTACACTTACATCTAAAGAGGTTACACCCTGTGAAAACAGATGCCTGAAACCTCATTCAGACAAAATAAATAAATACATAACTACCTATGTAGAGATCTTTTATCCAACACACCTCTTAGTCATATGTAATAACTACACAGTAACATTGCTTTGGAGAAAATAAAAAAAAAATAAAGTCAATAAATGCAATCAATGCTTGTGCTGTAATAGAAACAGCACAGGCATATATTTTTTAATGTGACTCAGGACTTGCCAAGTTACAACCTGTCCAGCTTAACCAGACAGGTTGGATCTTTTACTACAAAACACTTGACCATTGGGTAGAAGGCCATAAATGACACATAATTAAATCTGAAAAGCTCACTTCCACCAAACTGTTGTTTAGACTGGAAAAATTGAGAATTTTGATTAATTTTAGGTAGTTTAATAAATTAAATTTCTGAAGTAAATTGATATCCTTTGGTTGAGCAAAACACCACTTTTCTGTCAAAAGTATAATTCCTTCATAGTATTTCACAAGAACATTTATGTGTTGGCCATCTTAGACTCGGTCTGTGAGCCAGATATGCAAATTTGTTGCACTTCGTTTATGGTGACCATTACTTTTTTGTTGCTGTTAAGTGAGAGAAACTATCCTTTTTTTCATATCTTTTTAGTATTTTTTGTATTATTGTGCTTTGCATTAATGCTTTCAAACTGGATTTTTAAGGGCAATATATTCTTGAATTTTCAGTTTTCTGGATCTTATAAATATCCGTTACTGATTGCCTTAATGTTCTTCCTTATAGAAGTCAATGGAATAAATAGATATTTCTCCTGTTTGGCTGATGATGTCTTTAACTTAAAGGTAAACTTTTGTTCTGGCAGCATAATTAACCTACATATATCTTTAAAATATCTGCACCATGTACTAGATATATTTTTAGTTACTCCCAATATCTGGGGTTCAATACGTGTGTGTGTGTGTGTGTGTGTGTGTGTGTGTGTGTGTGTGTGTGTGTGTGTGTGTGTGTGTGTGTGTGTGTGTGTGTGTGTGTGCGCGTGTGTGTGTTTGTGTGTTTATTTAGAAATCTGGAAATAAAACAAAAATAATAGGAGGGAAGCCCAAAATCAGGAACGGAATTTAAATATTGCTCCCACAAACATGTAAAGTTGCTAGAATAACAGGTTCTGTATGTTATGCACTTTTTGAAAAGTATGAAGTCTGAAATTCAAATGTGAGTTATTATATAGTTTACTGCAGTCGACAATGATTTGCCAGAAAACCCTAAAATTTTATGAGGATCATTCCAAAACTATAAGTAAAGATCCAAACACTCTGCAAAAATCTGGAGAGCTGACAGGTATGGTGCTTGTGTGTATTTTTTCCTAACTCCAGAGTCAGCACTACTAAAGAAAAGAAACCATCTTTTTCACTTTTCCAGAGATTGGTGCAAAATATCTCCTAATAAAAAAAAATCTTCTGCACACAACAGTATGACTTGTCATAGCAACAAAAGCAGAAGGTGACTGGCTTGGATTACGGCAGCAAAAGCTGCGTGTCATGTACATGAAAAAATATAAAAAGTTAACAGTGAGATTAAAATAGTCTTGAAATAATGCAGAAGATGTGTTTGATCAGATGTTTAGAATTATTCAAAAAAAATGACACAAAGTAGAGAGTAGCATGAGGACAAGATAGCACAGTTTAATTATTAAAAATGGTTGGCACAAGGGAGATTCCTGGAAGTATTATTTTATAGAAATGGTATTGAATAATTGAAATATAATTCCTGAAGAGGCTGCAAAGTCAGAACATAAAGAGAATTCTGATGTGCTTTCAATAGAGGAGATGAACAGAATGGAGAATTTTTAAGTGGTAGCTGGAGCCTCTTCCTTTAAGTTTAAATTTTCTAGCCTTAATGTAAAATTAAACATAAATAAAAAGCAAGTCTTTGGAATATAATGCCTTACAGGTTGTATCTCTTCTGTTTTTTTTTTTCTTTATATACTATTTTTTGTAACTTTTATGTGATAGTTAACATTTGCTTTTTTGCTTTGTATTGCATTCTAAACCTTGTAAATATTGAAAATAGTATTCTACTGTTGATGTGTGTATGTAAAGCATATTTACATTTTCTTAAAAGGTTTGTATGTAAACTGTTTCCACACCTAACACACATCTGTTTTCCTCAAATGAAACTGTGTGATCCCTACCTTCAAGCTTAATGAATTTGTTAACTATGCATGATACTGAATACATTTATGAGTAACTATTCTACATAAGATCTTTAACATTAACTATCATTTGTATCTAAATTGTATAATGCATCTTGGAGCTTTTCTCCCCAGGCCTCCACTGAAAATGGGTCAATTTGGCCCAGTGGACTTCCCCGGTAATCGAATTGCAAATAAATAAATAAAGAAATAAATAAAATTGTTTGATATCTTGTTAGATTTGTTAACTATGGAGCATTGCTCCCTGAGCATCCAATTTAAAGGGGCCTGTCATTACTCAGTCTGAATTTTCTAGTAAACAAATGCTAGTAAATATATAAATAACATAAATAAATAATGTCAGATCTTGTTATAGATTAAATTAATTGTTAATGCCCCTGTCTGATTGTGGCCATTCTAACAGTCATATGCCTCCTTCTCTTTGAATAACAGTTATAACTCCTAATGCAGTAACTATGACCTCACCTTTACATTCCTTCCTGGCACATTATAATAGCTCACTCAGTTAAGAACACACAACTAGAGGGGTGTGGCCAAGATGCCAGACTGCTAGCAGCACTGAACATTAGCTCTGCTTATAAAATTTTTATTCTGACAGGAAATTTAATCTAATTTTTGGAAATACTAATCCAAAAGTATATGAGAGGATTTGTGAATATAGGTCCTTTATTATTTTTCAAAAATTAGTACTAAAACATAAGTTTTTATTATTTTTTCCAGTCAAGAAGTTTTTCCTCAAGAAATCCAAGTATGAGTAACTCAAAGAACTCTCATCAGGACAGTGTGGTAAAGAAGGAGCTGCAAACATTAATAACTACTATTCAATAACTATCTATAAAAATGGACAAACCAGAGAATAAAATAGATACTATTAAACAAGACTGTAGTAAGCAGCTGGACATTTTTACTGAAATGGCTAAAAAGCATTCTGAACAAATTGCTTCTATCGAGGAATCTGTAACAGATATGGATGGCAGACTGATGAATGTGAAAGTCAAAATGAGTTTCTTTTGAAACAGAATACAAAACTAACAGAAAAGCTGGAAGACCTAGAAAGTAGGTCACTGAGAAACAGCATTAGAATCTAAGGAGTACCAGAAAAGGAAGAGGGAACTGATAAGATACACTTTCTTAATAACTGGCTTCCAACAGCAGTAAATCTTCCTGAAGCCCTTTCCTTCGGTATAGAGAGGGCTCACCAGTCTCTAGCAAAATCTGCTTCAACAACAGTTTCTCCTAACCCCAGATCCATCATTGTTAGATTTTTGTCCTCCCAAGAAAAGGATTTGGTTCTGAAGTCTGTGTGGAATAAGTCTCCTATCAAGATAAAGGACAAACTTATTTGTTTTGACAATGACTATACTTCTTCTGTCATATCTAGAAGGAAAGAATGTGTTCCCTTGATAAAATCTCTTAAAAAAGTTAACATCAAAGCACAAATTCTCTTTCCCTCCAGGATAAAAATATTTTTATCAGAAAGTGAGAAGACCTTTAGCTCTTTGTCAGAGGCTTTGGACTTTATTCACAAGAAAAAAATGCTAACTGATATAGAGGACATGGAATGGTCTACACAGAGTCTGAAAAGACATGCAACTAAGAACACTTGGACTGTCAAAGAAAGTGCAAATAAAAAATTAAAAGACAAATAGGATTGTTATCAAATAATACTAAATACTTTCTTGCAGAACTCTTTATTTAATATTTTATTGGAATATATACACAAAGCGAAGGTAAAGTGTCTTTATTTTGCACAGGCATGTATCTATGTATGTATGCATGCATGTATGTGTGTATATGTATGTATATGTATATATATATATATATATATATATATATATATATATATATATATATATATGGATCTAGGACTATTGAACGAAAGTTCAATAGTCCGAATCCACAATAACCAAATGTACTTTAATGAAAGCACTTTCACCGAAAAAGCACTTTCGTTAAAGTCCCTTCAAAAAAAAAAAAAATAAATAAATCTTCTTTTATGCAGGGGGCAATCCCCCCTGAACCCCCCATGTGGTGGGCTGTGCCCCCCACCCCCCTACTTTTATATTCTCACTCCGAGATCACACTACAGTAAGGAAAAGGGAATCTCCCTTAACCGCACAGCCAGCGTAAATAACCGAAAGTACTGCTTCGGTGAACAGCACTTTCAGTTATGTATGTTCGGTGATTTCTGCTTTGGCAGAAGGTGCCATCAGGGATCTGTACGGATCCCATATATATGTATATGTATGTGTGTGTGTGTGTGTGTGTGTGTGTGTGTGTGTGTGTGTGTGTGTGTGTGTGTGTGTGTGTATATATATATATATATATATATATATATATATAGGTGTGTTTATATGTATATTTATATATATATATATGTGTGTGTGTGTGTGTGTGTGTGTGTGTATGTACATATGTGTGTGTGTATATATATATATATATATATATATATATATATTTTTTTTTTTTTTTTCTTTCTTTCATACCATATGTTTACTATAACTGGGGCGCAGTTAACTTCATTATATATTCATTTGGGATACAAAAGTCATGCTATCTTACTATTAATTCATGATTTCCAAAGTAAACCATTCATGTGTGTTAGTGGTGGGGTAACACTATAGAGTTTACTGCTTAGTCCATTATGATTACACTATATGGAATCCCCACAACAAAAGTGCCCTTAGGAGATGCTTTAGTTAAGATAGTTTTGTTTTCTCTTGACATTTTTGAAAGATGTTCGTATCATGATTAATACATATGTCTTTACTTAAAATCTGCATTTCTTAGTGTAATATACTAACATTAAGTGCTTTACATTAACTAAATGCTCTAATTTTAATTCTTAACCTAATTTAGTTTAAGGGATGTAAATTATTGATTTATGGGGGAAATCTTACTTTCCCAACATTTTTAGAGAAGGGCTGTTCATGTTTTTTTTTTTTCTCACTACGGAGGCTGCTCCTGCACTTTTTATGCTTCTTTAGAATTGAGAAAACTTAGTTGTTTGAAATTCCCGCCTTTTCTAAGTCTCAATGACTGTTTCTTCACATGCACGAGCATCTACAGGGCACTAGCAGCAAGCTAGAGAAGCTGGAAGCAAGAATACAGTGAGCAATGACATCACATGACCTTTGAACTCATGCATGACTCAGAAACCAGGAAGTAAAGCTGAAAATGAAACTAGAAGAAAAAGTAACTGGGTTTTTTTGGTTGTTTTTTCATCTTTTATGCATCTAAATGTATGGAATCACTTAAAATATGTATTTTTAAGAAGCTAGGATTTTAATGGAGTGATTATTTTACCAGTCTAATGAGGAAAATTGCATTTTAATGCTACTGTATGTCTGTTGCTTTGAAACACTGAAGTCTGACAGGATACCATTCTTTGTTTTGATGATAATATATTAATATTTGACTACTTAAACAACCAATTTCTTTAATATTGTGAATGCAAAGATATATATAGGATTGAGTCTCCTTTTCCTTCTGCTATTCTCATGCTTAAGCAACTTTAATCTACATTAGGTATTCTCATTGATGCAGATTTAAAGCAATATAATCAGACTCAGTTGCAATGATAGTTATGATACTATGATTCAAATCTTTGTATGACTACATACACTGTAGGAATGGATTGTTAAAATGTTCTAGGTCACTCTGTTCTGTTCAATTAGTATTAATAGACCAATATATGGTGCCCCCCTGTTTTTGTTCTTTTTCCCCCCCTTTCTTCTTTCCATTCATGACTATCAGTCTATTTGAACATATAAAGGTATAAAGAGGGAAGGGGGAAGGGGAAATAAGTAAACTGGTATAACTACTGTATTGCTATAGTTATAAACACAAGAGAATGTAATACAGGTAATACAGGTATAAAATATATAAGTATTAGAAGCTTATGCCAATAAAGCAGCTAGGTTAATTGGTGAAACTGACTCCTTATGTTCCACTACTTAGTAGTGGTTTACACAATATTACATACAAATCCACTGTGATTGCCTGGTGGTCTTTTTATGTTCATATTTGTTTTAGTTACCTTAGAAGTGCTTTACTGTTTGTATATACTACATTTAAAGAAGAAGCTATTTATGTATGTTTTTGGTTTGTGAGATGGTGTTAAAGGGTGGTTTAGTTAATTTATTAACTAAACCTGAAACTTTAGGCTCCATGTATGTATGTTTTCTTAGATATTGGTTTCAGAATTTGTTTCTAAAGATTTTTGAATCATTCATGATACATAACTTCATGAATTACTTCAAGTCATTATACTTGGAAGGTATTATTGATGCTCTAAATATAACTTTAATAAATGATGTTATATAAATGCTTATCATTAAATCTTAATGGCTTAAATAACAACATCAAAAGTGCTGGTTTAATTAAATTCATTAAAACGCACAGTTCTCAGATAATCTTCTTGCAGGAAACCCACTTGCTGGAGAAGGATTTGCAAAAATGAACATTTAATGGTTTTACAGTTCTCATGGATTCCTGCTTTAAAGCCAAAAGGAGAGGTACTCATACTATGGAATAATACTTATACACTACCTAAAATTTTAAACACATTGTCAGATAAAGATGGAATGTTAAGCATAGTAGTGCTAGAACTTAATAAGAAATGCTTCATACTGGTAAACTCATATGGATTCCTGGTCTAGGAACTAAATATGTGAAGAAATACTTGGATCTTATTACTTTACATGCAAAGGGAGAAATTATTTTGGTGGGTGATTTCAATTGCTTGTTATCAAATGAAGAAACCTCTAAAATTAGTAAGGTTAAACTGACACAAGCTAAAAAGATAAACAGTTTTATAGCCTCAATGAATTTTAAAGACATACATAATTTAAGAGTTCAAAATTCACTTCAATACACTCATTATTCTTTCTGATTCGGCACACAAACTAATATTGATAAGATTTTTGTGTCTAAAACTCTTTACTCTAAAGTAAGTGATGTTGCAATACAGCCATGTCCACTCTCTGACCACAATGCCTTTTTGTTCAGCTTGACTGTGAGAAAAGATAATATGATAATTTTTCAAAGAATCCCAGCCTATGTTGCTAAGTTAAAAGGTTTTAAGGAGTGGTTATTAAAAGAAACAAATGCATTTATGGAAAACAACAATAATGATAAAGTAACAGATATCATACTCTGGGATGCATTAAAAGTTCACATCTTTAGTGGAGTTAAAGCTTGGTATTTTCAAAGGAGAAAGGAATGAGGCAAGGAACTTTCTGATTTACCAGCCAAAATAAATAAGTTGAAAGAAATGTATAGTTATCCCCTTTGGGAAAAAACATGTATCCTTGAATTACCATATAGGTGGCAGTACACTAAACACCGAAAGTGTGATAAGAGACTTAGGGACACAGGTGGACAGTGGTCTCACCTTCAATAACCACATCACCACAACAGTCAAGAAATCCTTCTATGTGGCACACCTCATCACTAAGGGCTTTTCATCCAGAAAAAAGGAGGTCATTGTCCCACTGTACTCATCCCTCATTAGACCTATTATAGAATACAATGCCCAGTTTGGTATGTACCTCTCAAGACATCTGCAACAACTGTAAAGGCCGCAGAAATACCTCACTAAAAGAATCACAGGCCTTAAGCAGATGCCCTACGCTGACCGCCTTAAAAAACTCCAGCTATACTCTGTCGCATATCGTCTACTCAGAGGCGATCTTTGCTTAACATACAAGACCATGTCAAACCCAGAGCTGTTGGACATGCCACACTTAAAGAAATCCCAATCCCTCAGAGCAACACGCTCCAGGGATCTAAACCTTGTCATCACAATAAACAAAATATGCTGGAGGGATAGGTTTCTAACCCAGAGACTCCCCAGACTCTGGAATAGATTGCCCATACATGTCAAGCAGAGTGCCTCTTTGGTCCTCTTCAAAAGGAACCTTGACGATTGGATGGGAGAAAGGAAATTCACCTCAGGGATCACGTCAGTCGCCCTGCTAGACAGGGGTCTAGGGAAGTAAATAGTGTGGGAAGAAATAGCCAGGGAATTGTTATGGCTAGGCTTGTATAGGCTCTAGGGCTGATAGCCTAGTACCAACCTATGAACCTATGAACCTATTTAAAATCAAATGATAAAGCAGTACTTATTGAAATTTCAAAGCTAAACCAGAAATATTTAGAAATATTGAATCATAAGGTTGCTATAAACTTAGAAAAGATTAAACTACAGTCCTATTCAGTGTACCCCAGACTTTTACATAAATTAGCTATCAGATCCAAACAAATTAGTAAACAAAATCACATTAATGAAATTAAGTACAAGAATAATAACACAGTAAAAATAACAACTGATTTAGGAGGTATATTAGAAGCCTTTAGAAATCATTATTGGTCAATCAATAACATGCAATCACTACTAGATTCAGATGATGTAATAGATACATTTCTACAAGAAAATATCAAGACTAAACTATCAAAACAACAAAATAGTATCCTAAATAAACAAATAAACTTAGCAGAAGTGAAAGAACAAGTTAAAAATCTGAAGGATAATAAAGCCCCAGGGTTAGATGGGATAATCCCAGAAATATATAAAATTCTTCCAGAGCACACAATAAAGTTATTATTAAACACATTCTGCATGGTTAAACAAGACTTAATTTTCCCTCCCTTGTGGAAGTACTCAATAATTTCCCCCATTCTGAAACAAGGTAAGGACCCCCAACTATGTGCATCCTATAGACCCATATCATTGTTAAACATCAATTATAAAATTTTCATGTCTATCCTGGCCAAAAGACTAAAGAATATATTACCCAATCTAATACACTTTGATCAAACTGGCTTTATCTTACATAGAAAAGTGCACACCAATATTATTAAGCTACTATCTCTAATAGACATTGCAAACAAAACCAAGAAACAATTATCTATTATTAGTCTGGATATTGATAAGACATTCGATTCCCTTAGTTGTCATACTTACAAAAAATCTTTAAAGAATTTAACTTTACGTCAGATTTCACTAAACTGATATTAAATATTTATAGTGATTTTAAAGCATTTGTCAAGATTGTTTCATGTCTATCATCCCCAGTAAAAATTCATCAGGCAACTAGACAAGGTTGCCCTCTATCCCCATTATTTTTCACTTAAAAACCAGAAGAAATAGCCAACGCCTTTAACATCTTTTTTACAGAGACCATCCAAACCCTAGCCAACCAGCTACCCACTTCCTCTTCATCTTTAACTATTCCCCATGACTCATCCCCTTGCTCCTTTACCCTTCAAACTGTATTCACCTCCTACATTCGCACCCTAATAAAAAAGCTAAAACCGTCCACTCTTGCTGATTACCTCCAACTAGAATCTGATGTCATTGCCTATCCCATATCAATCTTGATCAATAGATCCATAACAGAAGCCACCATCCCCCCATTTGGAAAACCTCATATATCATTCCATTACATAAAGGAGGCCCTTCCACCGAAACATCTAATTACAGGCCTATCGCTATATTATCTCCAATAGCTAAAATTCTCGAAAGGTGTATTCACAAACAACTTCTTCACTACCTCACCAGCAATAATCTACTGTCTAGTACCCAGCATGGCTTTCATCATAGTACTACCACTGCCCTCCTCTCCTTTGTCGACTCAGTAAATAGCAACCGCAACAAAAAACTTATATCCTCTGCACTCTTTCTTGATCTATCAAAAGCTTTTGACATGGTCAACGACCAGCTATTACTCCGCACCCTCAAAACCCTTCATCTGGACAACTTAGGCCTAAACTGGTTTAAGGACTACCTTTCCGGCAACAAGCAGTCCAATGGCAAAATAGTTTATCTCAACTACTCCCTAACAACATAGGTGTCCCCCAAGGCTCCATACTTGGTCCCCTTCTTTTCTCTGTTTTTATAAATGATCTCTACGCCATCATCCCCAATGCCACCTGCATCCAATATGCAGATGACTCTACCCTGATCTGCTCTGATCTTTCTCTCCAGAAGCTTCAAGTAGCCACCCAACAATGTTTCGCCAGAGTTGAAAAATGGTTCTCTGACCTGAAACTTATTCTCAACCCAACTAAAACCAAGTTACTATTATTCTTCCCCTCGTCTTCTATTTCCTTATCCCAAATGTCGCAACCGACCAATTCTAGCTCCTTCTTTGTGGAATCCTCAAATGGAACCATCATAGAACCTGTCTTCCACACCAAACTACTAGGCGTTACTATTGACCACAAGCTTAAATTCGATCTCCACACTTCCCAAACCATTAAATCTGTTAACAAGAAACTAGGTTCAATGTACAGAATCAGGAACTTTCTTACTCCTCATGCAAAATTAACCATTGCCCGAACGCATCTTCTTTCCACGTTACTATATGCCTCCCCGGTACTCTCCTTCCTGAATAAACGTGAGATCTACAACCTTTCTACCACCTACCACCACATAGCCAAATTCATAACAGGAACACCTTATCATACCCACCATTGCCACAACCTCAAAAAACTCGGCTGGTTAGAACTGCCCAATCTTCTTAAATTTAATCAACTCACGGAAGCCTTCAAAATAATTCATCAACCTGCCAAAACTCCCTCACTTTCCAAAATCTTGACCCCATACAACAATCTTAGTTCCCTTTGGTCATCAAATAGTATTCAAGTACTAACCATCAAATCTAACAACAAAGGTGGCAATGCTCTTTACGCTAACTCTATTGGAAAGCAATGGAATTCCCTTCCCAACAACCTTAGACTCATGACGTCACTCACACCATTCAAAAACAATCTTAGAGAATATTTCAAGTCCCACTGGTTATGCCCATGTCCAACTCCAGATTAATATCCATAGCTTTAACATCATACTGTTTCTTCTCTCTCTCAAACTATCTACAATCAAACTACTTCCTCCTTTTCTACCTATGTTTTCTGACCTATTTAATCCCATGTTTTGTCTCTTTAAGTATGTAAATAATGTTGTTATGCTGGTTGTTATTTTTTATAATGTAATACTTCTATCTAATTGTAGTGCCTAACTTTTTTAATGTTTGGGAGCTTTTCTCCCCGGGCCTCTACTGAAAAGGGATATGTATCCAGCTGGACTAGCCCGGTCAACAAATGTAAAATAAAATAAATAAAATAAATAATCAGTGGAACCTTTTGCTTCATTTATTAGAAACAACCCAAATATCAAAGGATTTCAATTTAATGAGGGATACTGTCCAAAAGTTCAACTTTTTTCTGGCGATATTCCACTAACATCCAGTGATATAGAAGGCTCTTTACAACATATCACAAATGCCATAACTCTATTTGGAAAAATCTCAGGGCTTAATTTTAATCAAAATAAAACCAAAACACTTTTAATCAATAATAAAACAAATAGCAATTTGCAAAAATACAATATGTTCGACTGGAAAAATGATAAGATAGATTATCTAGGAATAAGTATTAAGAATAAATGGAATGAGACTATTAAATTTAACTTCACTAAACTGGTAGATATAATCAGTGACTTGACTAAATAGTGGAACAAAATGTTTTTCACCATGGAAGATAGACTTACTTTAAGAAAAATGATTATTTTGGCCAAGATTTTATTTTGCATACAGTCATTGATTTTACTTCCTCCTAAGAAATTCTTTAAACAAATAGATTCCCTATTACTAACTTTTCTATGGTTCCCAAAGAAACCAAGAATAGCCTATAAATGGCATGTTAGAGCCTGGGACAGTAATGGGATTGGCTTTCCCAACATAGAATTATATTCTAAATCTGTTATTATTAACATAATATTACACTGGATTTCATCCATATACACCTCTAGCTGGAAACAACTACATGAAATACATATAACCTATTCTGAGAACTCAGAAACCCAGTTTAAGGAACCTTTGGAATTAACAACATATTTTGGATACTCTGTGAATATTGCCTTTATAATAAGAAATGTATCCACTTCTCACATGGTATAAACCAAATATTTTATATTTTCAAAAATATAATTGACAACAATTATAGTTTAAAGAACACCTTTTTCATTACATTTCCCATAGCTTATACACCAGATTGCTTAGATACCTTCAATATCAATAAGATGCAGAATCTTAAAGAGAATAATCTAAAGTTTTGGCACCAGTTTATAGACAATAAGAACATCCAACCAATGAACTTTCTCTTAGCCAGATATAATACCTGTCAAGATAATTGGCTCTGTATTCACTCTTTAAGACAATTTGTTGAAAATAAAGTGAGAGTGTCAGTAAATCTGGAAACTGATATTATTCCAAGATTGATACTATTCATATGGTGTAGTTCAATGAACATTGAACATAAATTAAGCATGTCACCTGTATATAAAATCCTACGAGAAGACTTGATTAATTTTCACCAAGCTTTTTGGAATTACTGCATAAAGATTAATGGTGAACCTTTATCTAATGATAATAAGAAACAGTTATTAAATTCAATAAAAAACACTTCATCATCTTTATATTGGAGACTATATACCTGGAGATTTATTCACAGAAGCTTTTACACTCCACACAGAATTGACCTTATAACCAAGAGTAATGAAAGCAAATGCTGGAGGTGTAGTGATATTCTTGAAGCCAACTGGGTTCATATTTTCATCGAATGTAGAACTCTCTCACAATACTGCAATGATTTTAGACATTTCACAAAAGCTCTGTGGTCTGATAACTGTCAGATTACTAGCTCTTTGATATTATTCAATGTTCCTACCCCAAGTGTAATTCCTAGGCATCAGTTACCTGTTCTTTGGTTAATTATAGCTATTGCTCGAAAAATAATTACATTGAACTGGAAAAATAAGCAAGACCTTTTTTTTACTAAGTTTATTTCAATAGCAAGATCTGTATGTAAAAAAGAAATGCAAAATATTTGTCAGAGATCATCAAATGTAACATACAAAAGACTAGCTTGCCAAAAATTGGAATGATTGTTAGATAAATACTGATTACCTTTCTTGGATAAAACAAATGTTTATCATGGATGTCTGCATATAGTGTAAATAGTTATTCCCCGGGATTCATGAAGCTCGGCACAAGGACGGCATTAGGCTTTTGCTGACCATGCAGCATAGAGATGGTGCAGTAGCGCCATATGCATATTAATGAAGGCACACTTCCGCCACATTCACGTGCATAGGAAACGTGCGCTAGTGCATGGGGCATGTCAAAGTGCCGCACGGAGGCATGGACATGTCTGCTGTTTACGTGCAACCTAAAATGCTGAATACTACAGCCTGCCTCCAATAATAATCACACCTGTCAGTGTCCATGGATACTGAAACGTATGCAAAGCATGCAAGACAGTTTTGCAAACACAAAAATAAGAAGGAAACACAAATGCATGTAGCTGAATACTGAGTCCCCATCCCTCGAACAAATGACATTTAAAACCCTGTGCCCATATTCCATTGTAGTGTTGATAGTTATACCAAGTGGAAGCGAAACACATCGTGTTAGCGCACCTCCAATAGCTAAGTCTAGCCCAATGGTCAGGGTTACCACCTGTCCCACATTGTGAGGGACAGTCCCCCTCTGGGCAGTTGTGTCCATACCAAAACCATTATAAATGTAAAATATCCTGCGATTGTAGGACATAATTATGTCCCACATCTTATGTAATAGTCACATACAATAGTTATTTCCATATGCAACATACCTACATGTTACAAGAAACAGAATAAGCAAGTAAACAAAACAGAAGACGCAGCTAAACTGCTACAACAAAAAGCTTACATTTGGGCATAAAACAAAAGTTCTATCCGTTGTGTTGACCGTGAGTATGTGTTGGCCTGTAAAATCTGATGTGTGTCCCGAATATATCCCATCCTGGCCATATGAAAAGGTGGCAACCCTACCAATGGTCAAAGCATTCGCCCAACATCTGCCCATTTGCGGTCCAAGGCGTCTTTGTCAGGATGGGCCAAAGATGAACAGGTATTACCCAGGTCTACCTACCATATCATGAAAGATAAGTATTTGCGTGTACCTATGTGCATGATGTACAGCATGTTTAAGGTGAAAAATGCTAGGGTAGTCCTCACAACCATACAGGTACCAGAGATATGTAGTGTATGCAATGTGTTCCCTTGACCGTGCCATGGGCCATCAACCAGAGAAGGGATGGATGGAGTGTGTGAAATATGGGTGTGTGGGGGATGGATAATGTAATAATTCACCAAGGGGAGACTGTGTTGGATGCACAATAGGTGAACTGGAGGTGTATGAGAGAGCAGTGGGTGAATCAGAAAGAAACACAAAGAACAAACATACACATCCACGATACAACCTGACAGGTCATACTGTAGAACACAATCCCACAAACATATGAATATTAAAATGTGCGATACACATGTACAGAAACGTTACCAGCACATACCCACATAATGGTCTGGAATGAACTGAGCCATCCAACCACAACACACCTGGATGCATAACTAAATACCCATCATCTCCTCTACAGCACGCAACCCCCCCATTCCTGAACGTCCACCAAGTCCAGCCATACTCAGGCTGCTAGCTTGGCGCAGCCATACCTGCACATAGTGACCACTACTCATATCTAGTAGGCAGTCTCAAGATTGCAAACTATGTATCCCTTGCATGTATAATCCTATCACATTTTCGTAAATCCAAAAATATCAAAGTTTATTGCTCTGTTCAATTTTTGGATATCCCTCATGGGATAAGTATCCTGTGTAAACATCAGACTTGGTGTCACGACATGATATCCAGTCCTGTAGACCTCTGGACACAAGTTGTATCTGCAGTAGTGCTTCATGAGACTGCTCAGCCTCCAGCCAGTCATGCAGAACCTACTACCCGGGATTAAACACCTGACCATGATGCATGGCTCCCCACATGCATTATTGAGAATATATACTTTACACATTCGCATAGTGGCAGTTGGATATAGGGTGATTAAGGCGCTGAAGTAAGCAGGGTACCTTCTGTCCCACTTTGTGAGGGACAGTCCCTGTTTGGGTAGGTGTGTCCTGACCAAAAATAATACAATGGCAAATGTCCTGTGATTGTAGGAAATAATTATGTACCATATTTCATGTAACAGTTGCATAAAACAGTTATTTCTGTATGTAACATACATAAATCTTACAAGAAACAGAATAAGCAATTAAACTGCTACAAGAATAAGCTCTCATCTAGGAAAATAAGTAAAGTTCTAAACCCTGTACTGACCGTGGGTATGTGTTGGCCTGAAAAATCTGGTGTGTCCCGAATATATCCTAGCCTGGCCATATGAAAAGGTGGCAACCCTACCAATGGTCAGAGCATTCGCATAATAACTGGCCAGCCTCTTATTCCCCCCTAAAACCAGTGACCTTTGGAGGAAAGGTGGTTAATTACACTGAATGAATAATGACAATAATTAAGAGTAATAGACGTCTTTTACTTTAGAAAATAAGTATTAATACATATGCTCTGATTCTGTCAACGTTTCAAATTAATAGTACTAATATTTTAAAAGTGTCCATGATTGTCCCTGATTTGTCCTTGCCTTGTCCCTGTTACTGCTGAAATTAGTCCCTGAGTGGTTGAGAGGTCTGTACACATATGTACACCAACCAACTGTCACATTTGTTGCCAGTACTGTTGAATACCTGTAGTGAAGTCATATATCCTAGCTACCATCCATGTGGAATGTACCATGGATGGTGTAGTGGTCAAACCGGTGACTAAGATGTGTCTGTTTCTGGGTCCAAGCCATGCAAGGGCCACTAATTTTATGTGATGGCCAGAATAATGTCCCTCAGATATAGGGAGGTAAAGCCCACGAGGATGTGCGGCGGACATTCAACATATGGGAAATGTAAATAGGTATGTAGGTGTATATGTATGTGCATGTACAGACAGATATATATATATATATATATATATATATATATATATATATATATATATATATATATATATATATATATATATATATATATATGTATATATATGTATATATA